>NC_143257.1:127632572-127787572 GCF_984573655.1 Nuphar pumila | reverse complement strand
AATCATAAAACCATAAACCCAAAAACCCAAAAACTCTAAACCCTAAAACCCTAAACCCTAAAATCCTAAATTCTAAAACTTTAAACCTTAAAGCCTAAAACCCCAAAACCGTAGAACCCTAAAACCCTATAACCTTAGACCCTAAACCATAAACTCTAAACCCTAAACCCGAAACTTGAAACCCAAAACCCTTAACCCCATACCCCAAACCCCAAACCCGAAACCCTAAACCCTTAAATCTTAAACCCCATAAATTGTATTGACAAATTAGCTCTATTGTATTAATAAAAATATGCAATGAGTACTATTGTATTGTTACTAAATTCTCGGTGTTTAATCTCGTTGTTTTGTCATTACAATAATTATAGTTTGCAAACAAAATTCAATCAAGTTTTTTCTATTGTAATACTACATAATTTACTATATTGTATAATACTCATTGCACATTTATAACATTAAATTCACTTTATCGTTCGAATAAATTTCACTATACAATAGAGCATTTAAATGATCTCGTAATTATTAAGATTAAGTATTAAATTCATCGTAAGATTAATAATAAACTCCCCTTGTTAGCACTAAGTTCATTTTATTAGTACTAAATATGCTTCGTTAGTACTAATTTATATATATATATATATTAAATTCATAAATAATTTATTTTATATAAATATACATATACATTATATAGATGTATGCACATTATTTATAAATATAAATTATATGTATGTATGCATTATATATTAAATAATATATTATTATATTAATACACACATTATATATATAGATTTACATGTATATTAATATTAATTTTATTATGATATTAATATTAAATGCATTTTATTAATAGTAATTTTTTGTGTGTTATTTATGTATAACAAATATGAAGTGAGGCACAGTGGTGGAACCAAGGGAGGGCCATGCCCCCCCCCCCCCCCCCCCACACACACACACAAATTTTTTATTTCCCCCCCCCATAAAAATGGTGGATCCGGAGTTTGGCCACCCCTAAAAAAAAAACTTGGTTCCGCCCCTAAAGTGAGGGTCATCTCTATGCAAAAATTTACCATGAATTGATACATTATATAATAAGTCTAGATATGAATTAATACATTATATAATATAAATTTACAAATTTATATATTCAAGCCCTTAAATTCATGAATTAAATGAGAGATAGTAAATCATTTGTTTGAAAGACGAATAGATTAATAAGAATACATAATCCATGCATCTAATATCAATGGATCTTAAGTTAAGCCCTTCTCCCTTGATTAGAGATCCAAAGATTAAGGAGATATTAGGGATCTCAAACCCATGGTTCTCAAATATGCAGCTTGATAGAACCCTGATTTTGAGGTAGGTCCCACACTAAATCACACACCCTAGATAAAAAATACAGGGTAACCAAACACCCGTTATTCTTTCTTGACTGATCTGGCAAATTGTCGTATTTTTTATTTTTTATTTATTTAAGAAATAACTAAAAATAACTTAAACTTATTAAAAAATAAAAAATAAAGACTTCAAGTTTCGCATCAGCTTGTATCGTTTCGGTCATGGACCGATACAATGCATATGGCCCGATACGCACGAAACGATATTGGTAACATTGGTTATCAGTTACAAAACGAGAACAAAAAGAGAGAAATCTGAGGGACAGAAAAAATGTAAATCATGGAGTTAATTTTGGAAAGAAAATACGAATGTGAGGATATTTTTTGTAATTACTTAGTATTATGAAAATCATTGCAATTTATTTTTTGAAATAGGTAGTTGAAGTAATTATTGTTATTGGACATGTGTAATAAAATTTCAGAAACGTGAAGCCCGTTTTAGGTTTTTGCTCAAAATAATGGGCGTCTAAATGTTAGTTTCCATGGCATACAAAAGGCCAGCAGGGCGGCGTCATACGCTTCACCAGATTGCGGAGAAGAGGAACAAGACGTAACGCTCTCTCCCCTTCGTCCGCCCCGCGCAGAGAGAGCAAAGAAGGAATCACAGGCTAAGCCCGGCGACCATGCTCCGAAAATTGCTCTCTTTCTCGTCGAGATCGAAGGCACTGGGAAGACCAAGCACCAACTTCTCCAATTCCGCTCTTCTATCCGGGACTCGACAAACTTCAGAAGGGTTGCGCTCAGTTCCCTCTTTCATCAGGCATCCAATCCGTCATTCTTCTTGGTTCACCGGAGTTTCCCTTCATATCTCAAATTCTCGAGGCTTTGCCACTGAATCGGATCGAGAATCGCTTGAATACGACGTAGTGATCGTCGGAGCAGGGCCTGCGGGGCTATCGGCCGCAATCCGTTTGAAGCAATTGTGCCAAGAGAAGAACAAAGATTTGTCTGTTTGCGTTCTGGAGAAGGGTGCTCAAGTTGGTATGTGGTGTCCCATTTTTCTTTTATTTAGTGAAAATTTTGAAGGTTCTTACTGCAAGAATGAAAATGAAGCACACCCAGTTATCGGTTTTTGCTGTTATTGTTGTATTAGTCGATAGAAGTTGGCTTCTGTGCGTGGTGTTTATATATTCTCACATGCGATAGAGCAGTTCATAGTTGCATAACAGTTACTGGTTAGTGGGTGTTTTTCCATGGTAGTTGGATTCTCGATGCTCTTTAACGTCCTTAATCCTTGGTCACTGACATGGTGACTATCATAGAATATGGAACTTTTTGATTACGACTTCGTTCTTAGGATTACAAATATGAGTAGACATTCACACCACTACTCGCTTGAGTCTGTGCATAGGTGCACGGTGCACCTGTATTTTGATTATGGGTACATACATGCTTTGTATTCCACACAGACACACAAACATGTGCCCGGGCATGCAAGCAGATGCTGCAGTTTTTGTACTCATATATATGCATTGTTAAATAGATATAGATACACAACCAGCATTGCGATGTATTTAGGATGTTTAGCTTTGGAATGCAAAGAGGAAGAATTGGCCAAGGTTGTACTTGTTTTTGTTGCACCCACATGAGTTAAACAGTGAATAGAACTGGAAAATGTGAATTTTCTTCTATTACTCACTAAGGTACATGCCTACAAAATTTTCTCTCCACAATCGTTGGCAATTTAAAACAGATCCTATTCGAATTGGCAACCATGCTTGGGCATTATTTATTTATTTTTATTCTTGTGACTAATGCCACCTCCTTGTATTCCACTAAATACTGTGGTGTTCTTTTTTCTTGTGAAAAAATAGAGAGGAAAAAAAAAGAATGAAAGGAAAATTTAGTTTCCTTCTTAGCTGTTTCTTGCATGCAAATGCTTGCAGGTGCTCATATCATATCTGGAAATGTTTTTGAGCCTAAGGCCTTGGATGAACTTCTCCCGAACTGGAGAGAAGAAGGGGTATGATTTTTTAGTCACTTAACCTTAATGTTCATTTCTTTTTCATTAAATTTTTTACTTTATGTTAAAGTTTTATGTCGCAACCTGGAAACAGTTTCCTACTGTAAATGTATAAATTATAAATCCTTGACCCTATAGCCATTTCTCTTTCATTTTCTTTATCCTTACATGAGTTCTTATGTCACATCCTCTGCAAAGGAGCTTCAAACTTGCATGACAGACCATTATTTGGGCAAAATCGTAGATGGAGGGATGAGGTTTCTTTATCCCTCTAATTCTGGTATGCCAACCTATGTTGTCAAAAGCGCGCCTAGGCGCTGGGCGCCATGGAGGTCGACTAGTCGACCCACCTAGGTCCCCAAACTATGAAAATATTAATATATATATATATATTCAAATTTTCTTCTTCTTCCATTTTCTCATTGTTTCCCCTTGTTTTTCTTCTTTTCCTCTTTCTCCTCTTCTTCCTCTTCTTCTTCTTCCTCCTCTTTTTTTCTTCATTTTATCTAGTTTTTGCCTGCCTAGGTGCCGCCTAGGCCTTTTTGAAGGGCCACCGCCTAGCGCTTTTGACAACCTAGATGCCAACCTATAAATTTTTTTTAACATAAGTGTGGAAATAATGAATCATTTTTTTTATACAAGAGAGTGAGGGATCATTTTGAAGCTATTGCACTTTTGTCTTGAGATTTTTATGATATTGAAGGTTTGTATCATGCTACTTGTCTATATCATGAAATCTATTGATAATATATATTAATATGTGTGTGCATACTCACTTTAAGGATCCCAAGTTTTTAAAAGTGGGGTTTGATGACGCCTCTCAATGCGAGGGACAGTTTCAGCCTTCAATCTCCTTCACACATCATGCCTCAAGCATTCTAATCCTCCCTGAATATCTTTGGACTGTTCCCAAATCAGACGCAACCACGGAGAGGCACACATGATGTCAGGGCTGCAAGACAACATGATGCTTCAATGATGGTTTTAGGGATTTCATATACAACAGTGGTTGTTCCCCACGTTTGTCTGAATGGTACAATTTGGATGACATATCCTCATAAGGGTTGACCAAGACATGACTCTTCTGCAATAATGGGTACAATAAAGAGAAAAAGAAAAGGACTACTAACACCCTACAATAAATGCAGAATTTGAAATGTTGATTTCACAGTATGAATAAGTATTTGTTATTCTTTTGAGAATCTTCAGCAATATGTGCATATATGAGCTGATTGTCTGTGGATTCTCTTTCATGTGGAGTCTGCAATATACAATCAATGGTATAACTTGAACAATGTTGTTGATGCTTGACAGCAGATGGTTAACAACCCTTAGTATGAGTACTTAGATTCAGAAGCCTACTCTTTTAATAAGCAATTACTATTTTCTCCTCCACAAAAAAATTTCTTTTCCTATCTTTCTCTTTGATGGAGTCAGAATATTGCTTCAGATGGCTTAGATGGTGCAATGGATAAACCATAGTTGGCTTTCTTAGGACTTGGTGTTGGATTGGCCAAAGTCATCTAGGTGACTTGGACAAGTCAGCTAGGTGACTCAGGCAAGTCAAGTTTTTTTTTATATATATTTTTATTAAATAAATCATAAATATAAATACAATTCGTGGAACCCAAACTTAAAAAAAAAACGTAAAGTGTGTTAGTTTTATATGTTAAGTATCATAATATGTATAATAAAAGTTAAGTGTGCAGATATAATAAATGTGTCATCTACACACACACACGTGTATGTATATATGTACATATGAGACAAGCATAAGCAGGCAAAGTATGACTTCACTGAATCGGTTGAGACAATTGTGACACTTAATTGTCTTGGCTGATTCTTGTTTGACTTGGCAGAGTTTGGTCCCTAACTGAGTCACCCTAATTCTTGAGTTGCTTAGGGGCCTATTGAATTCAACCTAGGCGAGTCATAAGTTGATTTGACTTGCTCGAGTTTGTCAACCATGGAGGAAGCCATGCTGTCTAAGTCTCTCCATCCTGAATGTGGAATAGACTAAATATTTTTGGCACATCTTGAGGAATTGGTCAACTGCAATTCCATTTGGTGGCATATTTTCATGTGCATACATCTTTCATTTCCTTTTCAAAGAAATCAGAACTTATCACCAATAAAAGGATACAAGGAAGATATAGGAATATAACGGGTAAGCATGGGAAATCTGTTCTCCTACCTCAACTTAGCTTTGAGTTAACTGATAACTTCATTGTATCAAGTGATTGAGGTATGGTTGAAGTACAGATATGTAGGCCTCTTTTTGTTTTGAAATAACTGTAGGAGGTAGAGGATTGGTATGAAGGTTGGAACTTTTCTTCTAAGCCAAACATACAAGAAAAGGGCATTTACTAACCATGCGCATACCTTGCCAGTGTTGTCTCTTTTCCTAAATCCAAATTCCTGAATTTTTAAGACAACTTTCTTCCTATTCAACAATTTATTCAGTACATGCCTTCACAATTAGTGACTGCACTCTTGTCACATTGCTTATAATGCTTTATTGCCTTAAAGTAAATTGTGAGTATCACATCAAACAGCAAGAAGGTGACCCATTTGTTGGTTGTTCATAGTTACAGTTCGCTTTAATGAGCAGCCTTTTAAAAGATCTCATTCTCGGATCATGTCCTCCAGTCCAAATGACTTAATGTGAGGCAGTTTCCACCAAGTAGGGTTCTGTAGTTATAACTTAGTTGAGAATGGTCTAGCCACTGCTCTTCATAAATATATTTCACCCTGGCTAGCATTATGGAGGAAAATATGTATACTAAAGCTCAGTGGGCTGAGTCTGCAAAGCCATTGTCAATAAAGCGTCTTCTAATACCTGCCCACATAATTTCAAGGTGCCCGTACGAAGAACCTCAGTATTTCTATTGTCACGTGTAACTGGTTAAAGGCTGGAAGATATCTCCATAGCTACCTGAAGCAAAAGTAAAGAAGGTAGCTAGGACCCTACATTAGCCTGAATTCTTTTACTAAATGTTTCTGTTACTTTGTCCCACATTTACTTCGTCTTGAAATTCATTCATGAAAGTTTATCCTGATGCCATCATCATACCTCATCTTCATGTTGATTGGATACTCATGCACATAAATTCAAAATAATGTCTGTCTTTTCAGTTAATCAACATAGGATTGATCTAAGTATTATTGGAATTTCTTTGACGCTTATGTGAAATTTTCTCTTTTGTTTAATCTTCTTCTTCTTGTTCCTTTTGTGGAACATAAAACACACATTTTTTGCAGGCCCCTATTGAAGTACCTGTTTCTTCTGACAAGTTTTGTTTATTGACCAAAGACCGTGCTATATATCTTCCGTCTCCTTTCAAAAATCAAGGGAATTATGTGATAAGGTCGGTCTTTTTGTTGTTACACTAGCAGAAAGGTTGAATCTTTCTTGGTTTTGGTTTCATGTAAAGGTCTTTCTTTTTTACTGTTTTTATTTTATAGCTGATTAATTGGATGTGGTGCACTGCTAATTTCTGTGGTATTTTGCTATCATCTTGCTGCATTTTGGTGTATATCATGACTTGGAGATTCCAATTTGGAATTCCCTGTTCTGATTTCTCGTGAACCCATTTTCCAACTATTTGTTTGCAAGTTTACCATTTTCTCGAGTTTATTCTATCAAAGATGCTAAATTGTGCTTAAAATTCATGAATCAGTTTGAGTCAGTTTGTGCACTGGATGGGAATGAAAGCCGAAGAATTGGGTGTTGAGATATATCCAGGTTTTGCTGCGAGCGAGGTACTTAGTAACTTTTAGGTACTAATGAACTTTTTATTTTGTTCATATTTATACCTTATCTCTTTTGCTCTTTTTCTTCCCTTAAGGTTTTATATGATGAATATCATAAAGTTGTTGGCATTGGAACTAATGACATGGGTGTGGCCAAAGATGGTTCCAAAAGGGAAAATTTTCAGCGTGGTGTTGAATTGAAAGGTTGGTGCTTGTCAGTCTTTTGTACAATTCCTCATTTTCAAGCAAATACTGTATTACTGTCTATAGATTTGACTGGGAGCCATTTTGATCCCAAGTTGTGCTGTGGAATGCTTTTGAAGTGATAGTGTATTCGTTATTAACTTATTATTATATTTTGTGTAGTATTTGATGCACCTTTTGGTCTTTTGGTGGTAAATTTCTTCTGATATCCATGCCTTTAAGGCAAATGTGTCATGATACTCCAGTTGTCAAATATGCTTTCTCAAAGGGATTTCTTGTCATCTTCCTTATCTTACACTGATGCTGATTGGGGTGGTGACATTTAGATAATCTACTATTAGACATCATTAGTTCTAGGGATTTTTCTTATTCATGATCATGTAAGAAGCAACAAACAGTTACTTTCATCCATTGAGGTTGAATGTGGATCAATGACAACTACACCTGAAGTTTTGTGGTTGAGGCATGCACTAGTGGATATTGGAACTAATTTGAACCAATCTACAATTACTGTATGATAAGAGAGTTTTACAGATATTGACAACAGGCATACATTTCATAAATGAGGTATGGATATTTAGATGGATCATCTAATGTATGATGTGAAGATCTTTAAGGAGTTGCATCTTACCATCTTTCTCTTATAGTTGTTAAAATGTAAAATACATATTTATATAATAATAATAATATTATTATTATTATATAAATTTGTATATATTTTATATATATTTTTTCTTTTAACTATCTAGTTCATTTTGAACTAGATAGTTTGCTTTTGGTCAAGTTCCAGTTGGAACTTGACCAAGCATCTAGCTGTTGGAACTAGTCCAACAGCTAGAATTCTAGCCGTTGGAACTAGTTCCAATGGCTAAGAGGAGAGCTCCTTATGAGCTCTTCTCCTTTTCTCTTATAAATAGGGGTGCATCCCCCTTTGTAAAATTACTCACTAAAAATGCTTTTTAAGCATTTGTTCTCATAAATAAAGCTTGTCATTTATTTCTTGTTTTTTCCATTTATACCCTTTTTTGGGTCTTGTATAAAGTATCTTTTAGATACTTTCTTTTGAGCGATTCAAGTGTATTCGTGGAAGACTACCATTTCATTACATGGTATCAGAGCTATAGAATTGTTAGATTTTGAAAAGCTTCTGCCTCAATTTTCGTGCTTCTTGTGCAAAGGTGTTTTACCACTTTGTTCTTACAAAAAGTGTTTTGTCACTTGGAAAGAAGTGTTTTATCACTTGCCGAAAAGGTGTTTTACTACTTATCTATCAGCTACAAGAGGATTCATTTGGAGAGGACTTGAACAACATTGTATTGTATTTCTTCCTTCTTGTTTCTCTACTCCTTTCTTTTTCTCTCATCTATCTTTCTACTTTACACTCTTGTAAAAGATGGATAATCATGATAGAGTCATCATCATTCCCATGAAATTGAATGATACTAATTATGTGATGTGGGCTTCAATTATGAAGCACCACATATGGAGGAAAGGTTTATGGAGAATCGTGGACGGTTTTGATTCAGAACCCAAACTATCCCTCACCAAGAAAGAGGGTGATAAGGATGTTCCTCTAACGGAAGAGGATCAAGGCTCTAGCCTCATATGAAAAGAAATGGAAAGAGTGAAGGATGGGACATGCTAAAATAATGTCATGGCTTATTAATAGCGTAGACATTAAAAAATATTCTAGCCTTGCTAAGTTTGAACATGCCGATAAGGCATGGGAATACCTTAGAAATATGTATTTCTTTAAAGATATTGCACATGTGTGCAATCTCCAAGAGAAAGTTCGGACGATGACTCAAAGTGACAAATCTATCCGTGAATATTATAATGAGTTATCCGAACTTTGAGAAGAATTGACTCTCTTAGAGCCAAAATGACAGTGCCGAGGACATCGAGCTTCGCAAAAAACAACTCGATATGAAACACTTTTACAAATTTGTAAATGGATTAAGGCCGAAATTTGAATCCACCAAATCGACTCTTCTTCATCGTGGTAAAATCCCTACTATTGTGAATACTATTAAAGAACTAACTATGGAGGAAAACCGTCTTAGAAAGATTACTCCAAAGGTTGATGATGATTCTGTTTTAGCTGTGTCTAGACCAGAAAATCATACTTGCACTTATAGGCCGCCTCATTTTGGGAGACAGAGTGGTGAGTTTGACAAAAGAAAAGTTATTTGTCACCACTGTCATGAACCGGGGCACTATTGACCTCAATGTCCGAAGCTAAAAAAGAGAGACGAAAAGGGGGTTGCATCTATTGAAACCGAGCCAAAAGATCAAGATACACCTGTTTCCATGGCTCAATTGATGGAGATTCTTCAACCTCTTCTCAAAGGGGTATCCTCTTCAACTGAAGCCTCAACTGGAGCGACAATTCCATCTGTATCCGGTCCAAGCAACTTCCCTTGGACCCCAAATGATAAATGTTTGTCCTAATGTCTTAAAAATAACTCAAGTATATCAAAAGTCTTTACAACAGATGGAACATCTCTTAAAATAAAAGGAGTAGGATGTGATTCCAAAAAGGGGCGAGAAACAGGCTGAGACTGACTGGGTCAGTCGTGATTCCAGAAAGAAACAGGAAACATATGTAGGATGAAAAGAATGAAACTGACTAGGTCAGTCGTGAATCCAAAGAAAGGAAAACAAGAACAGCCGTACCTTTTTTTTTGATTTTCAGACTTTGGAAGAGGAAATAGAGGAGAAAAGGATCTTCAGACGTGCCTTTTTGAATCGACCCCAGTTTCAGCTGAAGCGTGGCTCTGATACCATGTTAGTTTTGTAACCTGCAGTTCGTTCCACGTTGGAGAGCTGCAAAACAGAGAGAGATAGAGAAAGGGAGAGAGAGGTTTGGGGAAAACCGATACCCTGCTGTACATGGGTCGGCTGCTGTGTATTCCTTTATGTTAACATGAGATTACAAACAAAATTAGGGTACTAGAATACCCTTTTTACAATAATCAATATTACATAATGCCATTAATGAAGAAGTGGGTGTCACGGGTCTGGATCTTCAGATCCATGACCCGTAACCAGAGAAAACACTTCTTTTTAACACTGACTACGAAGAAACCTTTGCCCTTGTGGCTCGCATGACTACTGTTAGAACTTTAATTACCTTGGCTTCTATTAAAAAATAGCCAATGCTTCAAATGGATGTCAAAAATGCTTTCTTAAATGAGAGTCTCGTTTAAGAAGTCTACATGGACGCTCCGCCTGGTATTTGTATCCTTAAGGGCAAAACTCTTCGTCTTGAGAAGGCCCTTTATGGCCTCAAATATGCTCTAAAAGCTTGTTATGACAGATTTAGTCATGTTATGACTAATATTGGATTTCACTTTTGCTTGACTGACACTGCTTTGTTTATTAAGAAATCTGATGCAGGTATCATCATTCTTCTTCTTTATCTAGATGATATGATCATCACTGGTGACGACAAACAAGGAGTTGCCAATATCAAAACTCTTCTTAAAACTCATTTTGAAATGTCTGACTTAGGATTATTGAGATATTTTTTAGGAATTAAAGTTGCTTATTCCCCTTGTGGATACTTAATGTCTCAATCTAAATTTGCCCTTGATATTGTTTCCAGGTCGGGCATTACAGACGATAAGAAGGTGGACACCCCTGAAGTGGTCAATGTTAAAATGAAAATTGATGATGGAGAGCATCTTGATGTTCCTACTCCATTTAGACAGTTTGTTGGAGCACTTTCTTATCTCTCCATTACTCGGTCAAACATTGCATATGCTGTACACACAGCTGGCCAGTTTCAGCATGCTCCCACTTATGTTCACATGAGAGCGGTTTTACGTATTATTAGATATTTAAAGAGCTCTCTCTCACGAGGACTCTTCTTGTCTGCATCATCCTCATTAGATCTAATTGCTTATACTGATGCTGATTGGGGATGTGATCTTAATAATAGGCATTCAACCATTGGTTTCTATGTGTTTTTAGGTGAATCTCTAATATTGTGGAGGTGCAAGAAGCAACAAAAGGTTTCTTTTTCTTTCACTGAAGCTAAATATAGAGCCATGCCAACCACTACAATGAAAGTCGTATGGCTCAGGCAACTGCTTGTTGATATGGAAGCTGAAGCAACACAAGCTTCATGAATGTGTTGTGACAACAAGAGTGCAATCTACATTGCAAGCAACCGGACGTTCCATGAACGCATCAAACACATTGAGATGGATTGTCACTATGTAAGAGATGAGTACTTTCATGGAACAATTGATCTGCCATATGTTACGTCAGAATACCAGTTAGCAGACTTCTTCACCAAACCTCTTGCGGCTCCTCGATTTCACTTATTCTTAGACAAACTTTTGCTCATTGTACCGTAAGTTTGAAGAGGAGTGTTAAAATGTAAAATACATATTTATATAATAATAATAATATATTATTATTATATAAATTTGTATATATTTTTTCTTTTTTGTCTTTTAACTATCTAGTTCATTTTGAACTAGATAGTTTGCTTTTGGAACTTGAACAAGCATCTAGCTGTTGGAACTAGTCCAACGGCTAGAATTCTAGCCGTTGGAATTAGTTCCAATGGCTAAGAGGAGAGCTCCTTATGAGCTCTTCTCCTTTTCTCTTATAAATAGGGGTGCATCCCCCTTTGTAAAATTAATCACTAAAATTGCTTTTTAAGCATTTGTTCTCATAAATAAATCTGGTCATTTATTTCTTGTTTTTCCATTTATACCTTTTTTTTGGGTCTTGTATAAAGTATCTTTTAGATACTTTCTTTTGAGAGATTCAAGTGCATTCGTGGAAGACTACCATTTCATTATAATAGTATCATATTGGTGACTTCTTCTTGTGATCATTTTCATCTTTATGATTTCGCTTTGTATTTGACAAGAGCTCGGCTGTTCAACCTTGATCTGCGGGAGTCTTTTATATTAAAAAAATCATAAATTGCATCTCGGTATTGTTGTTTAAATAGGTCATAGAAGGAAAGTTCTGTCCTTTATCATTTCTATAGGGGCTTAATGTTGTAGAGTCGTTGACTCGTGGTTTGACTAATTTATGTATAGCCCTATATTTCTCTAGTTTTCCCAGACATTATGAGTTTGTGACCATTGTATTTCTTAGCATATAAAGCAATTTCTCAAGGCGATAAGATACTAGGTATTTGGTCTTGCAGTAATTTCTGTCTATCATAAAAAAACCACCATTACTTGACTGATAAGATCTCAAGGCAAGCAGTGATCACATATGGCACGCGCCTTCCATTCCACAGAGGTCTAAAGAAGTCATGAAAGGCGGCAATGGAGAACAAGATCCAGATCATTAAACTAGGTAAAATCGTAAATCTCAGCAAGGATTTTTAATATGTGGCTTTTCTTAAAAAATCTTTTGAAAATCTTGGAAATTCTAAAAATTTAAAAAAAAAATAGTAAAAGAAAAACTATGAAATAATATGTTTTTTAGTCTTAAGAAAATATAAAGAAAGGATAGTATTTTTTTTAAGATATAAAAGAAACCATAAGGTATACTTAAGTATATAAAAAGGATCTTTTTTTTTTCAAGAAATTTGAGTTAATATTGCTATTTATCCCAATTATGAAAATATTGAGCTATTTTGCTGATATCATTAGCTGACTGTTAAATGTGGGTAATATTGGGATATTTTCAGGATTTTGGAGATATTGATGACTAGGGCTTCTGTATTCTTTGAAATACTTGTGACATTTTCCCTATCATGTGGGCTAAGATTGTGTTCGGCCTTTGTTATATTTTTTGCTAGACTTCTTCTAAAATGGTAGAAAATGATGTACTAATTATTTGTTTCCAGCAGGCTGGAAATTTTGTCATTTCTTGTACGCTTTGTAAAGTAACCATTTCTTTTTCTGTTAAAGAAACAAATTTTCTCTGTTTAACCTTTAGTGGACCTTTATAACTAGAATTCTGTCCCGAGTTTACCAAGATAGCTGGGCCCACTGTATGAACTAGTCTCTAGTAACTCATTCATAACTAAGCAACCTTTTTTTATCTGTTATTGCCGTCAGTGTGCTAACTTCTGTTAAGAATCTTAAGATCAAGCCTTTTTAGGATATCTAGAAACACGAAATGTTAAATATGCCGTGCATGCATTTTTCTCTGGGAATCTTGATGCCTTCCTACAGCTGGTGTGTGTGCTTACTCATCATGCCTTGCTTTTCAAGAGTTTCTTTACATATCCATTTTTTTGTGCTATAAGAGTTTATTTTAGTAGTTCAATTCAAGAAAACCTTTTTCATTTTGCTTTGACACATTTGGAATCCAATAATGGTGCAGGACGTATTACATTGCTTGCTGAAGGATGCAGAGGTTCATTATCTGAGGTAAGCAAATTAATCATGCATTTAGCAGTTATGAATTTCTGTGGAATTTGGATGTTGCTAGCTTATCATGGAATCAGTTTGTTGAAATTACTTTCCATGTGGTGCTATTAGAAAGTAATAAGAGATCACAAACTGCGCGAGAAGCGGAATGCACAGCACCAGACTTATGCTTTGGGCATTAAAGAGGTAACTAATATCTGGTTTCTTTGCATATACCTGCATGGGTACATGATTGTAATTCTGTACAATGTTACTTCAAAATTATTTCTTGGGTGGTCAGATGTTGCTGGCACATCCTTTTCTGCCTGCTAATAAAGATTCTAGGCGAGCAGCCGAGAACCTTGTTCATTTTCTCTTTTTTTTTTTTTTAATGACAAACTTTTACCAGTGGTGAATATTGTCTATTGATGGGAGAATGTGTTTTTGTAGGTCTGGGAAATAGATGCAGGAAAACATTCACCTGGCTCTGTTCTCCACACTCTGGGTTGGCCATTGGATCACAAGACATATGGGGGTTCATTCCTGTATCACATGAAAGACAGGCAGGCATGCTCCTCTTTCATTTTCCCCCCATTTAATATTGCTAGAGAGGAGTGTTGGTAAATGGATTTATATATAGTTATTATTAACTTCCATGACCTTGTCATTAACAAATTCATTGGAAAAACTGAAGCCTTCTTCTGAGTTGTGGGGATAATAATAGATCATGAATCTCTTGGTGTTGTAACATTAATCCACCTATACCTGCAGCGCATGTTCTTTCTTATCCAGTAGCTTGGTTGCTTTTGGTCATAGCTTATTATTAGGACATGAAAATTGTGATAGAGTTAACTTTCTATGTAGGGGACCAGATGTGTCCTGATTGGTGTACGCTTGGTTATCAGCCTTCAGCAATTCGGGCCAAGAGATATGGCAGTTGCAAGCTTTACGGTCCAATGACCAAATTCTACTAATACCTTGGTCTTAGATATTAAATAACCTCTTTCTAAACGTTTAAACCTGCATAATTAAGAAAATCATCTATGAAGTTAAACAGTAATGTAATTGATAACAATATTTTGAAAGAAAAAGAACACAAGTGAATACAAAATAGGCACCATGTCCAACACTATTTTGACCATGTCCATGAAGTATCTTTATGTGTTCGAGAATCTTGTTGTGTCGATGCAGGATGCACCTGCCAACTGCCAAGTCAAGTTTCTGTGTGACAGAGCGGTGACATGCTATTCATGTATTATATAAAGTAGTGTCTTTGAGATTAAAAGGATATGTTGATAAGACTATGATTAGACCAATATTACAATATGGTGTAGCATGCTGTGCAACCAGAGAGCAACATGAGGAGAGAATTCATGTCATGGCAATGCATATCTTAAGATGGATGTGAGTTACAAAAGTAGATAAGATCAGAAATGAGTATCTTATAGCCTGTCTATGGATTTTAATAATAAAAAAAAGAGCTAGAGAATGTCAATTAAGTTAGTTTGAACATGTACAGAAGCCTATTTACTGCACTAACAAAAAAGTCGACACAATATAAACAAGAGGAGCAAGAAAAAGGTCATTGAAGGTTTGGAGGCCAAAAGGAGAGATGTTATGAAAGAATGTTAACAGAAGCAGTCTCTTTAGAGAGTCAGGAATGGTGAACTAAGACCCCTAAAGCCAACCCCATGTTGGGACAAGGCTTGATGATGATGAAGTAAATGAATTACATCAATCTAAAAACATCACAATTCATTAGTCCACTAAGCAAATTTTCAAATAATAAAAAGCCAAAGTAAAACAATAAAGAATCTAAGAAAACTGGACTCAATGAACTTTGACAGAGTTCGGATCTGGTTTAATTTTCAATATGGGTTCATTGACTGTCAACATGGCTTTGACTGTGTTCAAATCATGTCAGATGTCACATGTCTGGCTGCAAAAGGCACGGACTTGGAGACCCTTTTGGCATGTATACTTTACATACTATCAGAAAATATTTCAATAGTCAAGTGCATATATACGCCTGGTGTCATTCATTTTATAAAAATCATTATATTTATGACAGGTCATATTACGTCTGATATCTCTGTCTTTCTATGTTACATTTGTAATCTTTATTTTCATATTCTCTGTCAACATTTCACATGCCTTTTTAGTTCTCCAAAATTGTACAAATGTTTGTGTACATGGCGGCCTGGGGCACAGAGTTGTGATTCTCTTTCTTATATACGGGCATGTGTGTATGATCTATGAGATAATGTCAGCAAAAACAATTCTTGTAAGATTTTAAGAGGTTATTTCTTCAGAAGAAATATCTATCTCTTGTGCATGTGTTATGTATGTGTGCTTTTTGCAGACATGTTATTGCCATGATCTTGAAGAATTGGCTGATTTATTCAGTCTATCAATCATGGAGCCTGATCTGGTGTATGATGTGTAATTTGTCTTTTGTATTGTACTCATTGCATCAAAATGGTCTTGAATGAGGTACATGCACCTTTAGCTTACAATGTTCTTGGCTCCGGTTGGCATTAAGCTCAAATCATTATCATGTAACTAGGATCCCATTTCAGTTTGGAATCAGACGTGACTTTTGGAAATGAAACTTGGTTTTGACTAGCTTAAGACCCAGCATTTACTTGTAATCAGGTCGGATCTTTGTCAAATTTAGGACTCAGATCCAGACTCAGCTGCAAAACTGCATACTGGATCTGGCTCTGTTTAATAACCTGATCCTAGTTTCTTTACTATACCTGACTAAATACAGACTCGAGTTGGTTATCAGGTAAACCTGATCCATTGATAACCCTACCTGTAGGTCCAGCTATGGCTTGTTGGCCTATGTGACATGAGCGCGGGTGCGAGTGCGGGTGCAGCATTTTTTAAAAAAACTTGGGTGCGGGTGCTGCAAGGGTATTATGTGTGTGTGTGTGTATATATACATGTGTGTAGAATAAGCTTATATTTACATATATAAACCTAGTATATGTAACTGAATTGGAGTGTAACAGCAAAAAGTAACAAAAAATTAATAGCCGCACCCGCAAAAAACCATACGTAGGCCCTATTTGGCGAGTCCGTGTAACATAGGGCCTGGCTTGTACTAAAATATATAAGCTTTGTAACTAAAATGGACTTTCTGCAGGCACATTGTTCATTTGATAAACCCCATGCTATCTACCTTGGACATAGGGCATATTGTTACCTATGACCTCTCATTCTGCACGTGTTTGCTTACTTACCACAACCTTTTCTTGACAAAATAAAATTTTCCTTGGGGCAGTGACCATTTAGATCCTGACTGATTTGCTTTCTCTATCATAAACTTTTCCCAGTTTTGGGTCTTTCTTTCTCTCAGTTGTTGAAATCCAGATATATACTTCAGGAAGCAATATAAATGGCTAAGTGCTGGCATTGTTTACAAGTCTTTGAGAATTTGTCATGATCTCTGATTTTGTTCTCTCTCTAATTATTACTTCTGTATTTGCATAATGCATGAAATTGTGAAAGCTTTCAAGCACGTTAATCAGGAATGGTTAATACGTTGATGTGCAGATCTCAATTGGGCTTGTTGTTGCTTTGGACTATAAGAATCCTTTCTCGAGTCCATTTGAGGAATTCCAGGTACTGTTTTTAAATTGCATTGCCTTCTTTCTACTTCTTGAGAAGCCAGATTCTATCATCCCTATTTCTTCACATCTCTACTCAGATCTTATTATTGTGAGCTGCTTTGATGTAAACAGACCTCATAGATGTCATATACACGGCCTGTTTAGTGAAGAATGTGTTAGAATATATGTAAATACATACGTATGTATATGTATGTTACTATGTGTACACCAATCATATACATATATACATATATACATATATTAGTATATGTATGTGTGTATCATTATGTATATACATACTAGTTAAATACATATGTATATAGGATATGTTGTAATTTTTGTATTTCTTGTATTTTACATTTTCTTTATTTATTATTTTTGTTTTTTTGGTCAAACTTGGGAGTTGACCAGGTTGGACTAGCCGTTGGCTAGTTCCAACGGCTCCAAATGAAGCCGTTGGAGCTAGGCCAATGGCTAGCCCAACCCCTCTTTGTTGTATATATAGAAGGATGAATCCCTCTTGTATTCTTATGCTTTTCTAAGCATTTATTATCAATACCAAGTTATATTTTTATGTGGTTGTGTCTTAGTGCACTTGAGATTGTTGTGAGTGCTATTGTGCCTTTGTGCACTTGTTTCTTCTTGTTACCCTTGTGTGATTGATTGTGAGTAGAATCAAGTCATTTTTAGACTTGATTCTTGAGGAGTTTGAAGACATTTTTACAGAATGAAGATCAGCCGTTGAATCACAGGAATCCAACTTGTGTGCAGGATCTTCAAGCAACTAAAAAAGTCAGTAGCTGAAAGTCTTCCAACTTTTTTTTTCCAGGCTGACAAAAATATGATTTAGATATTGATTCCTATCAAACCAATTAAGGTTAACCATCTGTGTGGTCTGTTCTGATCAAACGACTTGCAACAATATGTTTTTGAGAAGGAGTTTGAAGATTGGGTTAACAATTGGCATGATAATATTGTACTTCCATATATTTAGTCTTGTTTCATCAGACTTCTTTGTGATGTGTGGTGTAAATTAGACAGAATTAGTGTGTGGAAGTGCTCTTTTGAGAAGTGTTTCTTGGGAGCTAGTGATTTTATCTTTCCATATCTTGATTCTTCTAGATTTCCTTTATACTGAGTTAGGCATCGAAATTTGCTTGCTATGTTTAACTCCGATATTCTAGAATTCTCTAATTGCACTGGACTGCTAATTAAGTTATCACTATAATGGTAATTGAGTTGTTCTAGCAATTTTCTTGTTGTAGTAAAGTTTTAAAACTGTATGACTGAAAAGAAGTCGAATGATATATGGGTTTTGGATCCAAGTCGGGTCTGGACCCAACGCAGTTTAACATATTGTTGTTGTTTTATTGTAATTATGTTTTTTATTAGAGGGTATTTTGGTACCCTAATTATTGTAATCTCTCAATATGTTTTCTCTAAAATACAATCAGTCACGCATGACAGTTTTGGACCTGACTTTGTGCAGCCCCTTCTCCCCATCCTTTTTCTCCTTCTTCTTCTTCTCTGCACAGGTAGATCTGGACGGCAGATTCTAACATGGTATCAGAGCAGTGTTGGGGTTGAGCCTGGGATTGTTTTTCCAAAAGGTATGTCCAAGGAGATAATCTGATATCCCAAGTCAAGATTGTTTTCTCATCTTCGATTCTCTGTCTCTTTTCTCCCTCTTTTTATTCTCTCTTATTTCTTTCAGATCTGAAACAGTTCTCACCTAAAGAAATCTTTAAAATTGTTTTCTCCAGAGACGCCCTTTCTTGCCGTCAATCTGAAATATTTTTCTGTCCTGAAATATCGTTTCTTCCTCTGATTTCTTACAGTCAATCTGAGACCTTCTTCTTTCCATATTCTATGTCATTGCTGTTTTCAGACTCCAAAGTCTTTTAACGTTTTGCAATCCAGACCCTTGACGTCCTTGTCTTCTTGGCCAGACAATATTCTCTTTGATCGACGAGGGATTTTATTAATCAATATCAGAGACTGATCTTGTTCCGACAGGATCAGACCTCTCGTGATCTCTAATCTCGTCTGTATACAACATATTTGTCGTGACTTTCTGCAAAAAAAAGCAGGCAAAAGAAAAAGAAAAAGAAAAAGAAAAAGAAAAAGAAAAAGAAAAGAACATTAGTGTGGCTGATCGCTTGGTGGACTGATTCTGGTCAAGAATTTTTCTTTCTACTTCTTTGTTCAACGTTATTCCTTCCCTTTGTGTTTCTCAAAATATGGATCCATCTCTTTTGCAAACAAGCCTTTCCTCCAACTTTCTTAGTCAACTAGTCTCTAAAAAGTTAAATAATTCCAATTTCTTGACTTGGAAAAGGCAGATTGTTCCTTTTATAAGGAGCCAAGATCTCTCTGGACATCTGGATGGATCTATTCCGTCCCCTCTAGAATTCATTTCGCAGGAAAAGAAAGATGATAAAGGGGTGTCTTCTACTGTACTTATTCAAAATCCAGATTATGTTACTTGGATAAAAAGGGACTAAGCATTGGTAGCATATATAACCTCTACACTCTCACAAGAGGTACTTGTGGCTATTTCTGATGACTCTTTAGCCAAAGAATTGTGTGAACAGCTGGTTCAGACAAATTCGCAGATATCTGAGGCAAGAGTTGTGTTACTCAAACGAGAATTTCATATGTTGAAGAAAGATTCGATGTCTATCATGGAATACCTGAATAAAATAAAAAACATCACGGATCAACTAGCCATCGTGGGATGCGCAGTCAGTGATAAAGATAAGGTGCATCAGACTTTAAGTGGATTGGGGCCAGATTACCATGTTCTTACAACATCCTTGTTGTGTCTTCCAAAGCTTCCAAAATTCGAAGATCTACGTGCAAAGTTGTTGCAATATGAGATGACCTTGAAGGGATTTTTTGAAGAGAATTATGTGCAGTCAGGGACTCAAGATGTACTTGCTATAGGGCTGACTTATGGAAGAGGAAGAAGAGGAAATATTTTTCGAGGTAGAGGAGGACAAGGAAGAAATAACTTTGGGGGTCGTGGATTACTTCCAACGCCCAGTGTCCCTCCCAATCAACAAGGTCAAAGCCCCATTCTCACTTGTTTTTTGTGTAATAAAAGGGGACATATCAAAGCGAACTGCTGGTTCAATCCTCAGAATAAGGGAAAATCTTCGCTGACAGAGCCTAAGAAAGACAAATAATTCAAAGATTGGGAGAGAAGTAAAGGAATTGCTATTGGCAGCATTGGCAGGCCTGAATATGAAGCAAAATGACAAAGGCACTTGGTACGTCGACTCTGGGGCAACAACCCATGTTACAGGTGATGTGGGTAAGCTTCTAAACCTTACTCCTTATGTTGGTAGAAATAGTATAGTCACAGGAGATGGTTCTCATCATTCCATCTCACACATTGGAAATGCTATCATACCCATGTCTAAGTCTTCTCTCAGTCTTTCAAATGTCCTTCATGCTCCTAATATTCAGAAAAATATTGTTTCTATCTCAAATTTTGTTGATGATGTTAATGCCTCAGTCGAATTTACTCCCTCTTCTGTTCATGTTAAGGATCTTCGCACGAAGGAGACATTCGCTGAAGGAAAGAGACAAGACAACATGTACATCTTTCAAGAAGATCCCTCTTGTCCAGCTCGTTTCACTCGGTTACCCTTGAAGCTCAATCAAACTTCATCATTGGTCTCTTCTAAGTGTGTGTTTGCTGTTTCTGAGTGTAATAAGCCAACTCTTTGGCACAGTCGTCTGGGTCATTGTGGTCATCACTTCATTGAAAAACTTGTCTCGAATAATTTTATTCAAAAGTCTAGTCTGAGTCTAGAAGCAAATGACATAAAATGTCCTAGCTGTCATTTATATAAGAGTCATGTTTTACCTTTTAATTCAATCAATAAAAGAGCTTCAAGACCTTTTGAGATCATATGTTCTGATGTGGGGTCCTGCTCTAATTCCCTCTGGGTCTGGTAGTAGATATTATCTTATTTTTATTGACAGTTATTCACGTTACACTTGGATATTCTTTATGAAGCACAATAAGAAGTCTTTGGATTGTTCCGAAGATTTCATTCATTTGTCAAGAACCATTTCTCTGAAAACATTCTTGATTTTCAATGTGATGGGGGAGGAGAATTCTCTTCCAGTGATTTTATTAATTTCCTTCAACATAATGGAATAAGGAGAAGAGTGTCCTGCCCACATACACCTCAACAAAATGGGATTGCTGATAGAAAATACCGACATATTGTTGAGAGTGCAATGAGCATGATGCATGATAGTAATCTCCCTATTACCTTATGGATAGAGGTTTTTCACTTTGCAGTGCATGTAATAAACCGGTTGCCCATGTGCATTTTAGAAAATAGATCACCATATTTCACTCTTTTTGGCACTCATCCCGATTATCATGAGTTACATGTATTTGGATCTGTTTGTTATGTACATATTGAAGTGCAGGTTTGTGGGATATGCTGAGGATTACAAGGGGTATAGATGTTTTGAT
Source organism: Nuphar pumila (assembly GCF_984573655.1). Taxonomy (NCBI): domain Eukaryota; kingdom Viridiplantae; phylum Streptophyta; class Magnoliopsida; order Nymphaeales; family Nymphaeaceae; genus Nuphar; species Nuphar pumila. The sequence goes on along the minus strand of NC_143257.1, from coordinate 127,765,808 downwards.
CCTTCAAGCAAACGAATCAAGATATCAAGAAATGTTGTTTTCGATGAGATGAATTTTGATAACTAGTCGGCTGATCCCTCCAATTCAGGTTCTAATGTTGAGGTGTACTATCCATGGCTAAGCTCTAAATTATTCTCCAACATTAATGATGGTTGTCCTTCGTATTGCAGCCAGAAGGAAGCATGCAGGGAATCAAATGAACCACAGTCAGAAGAAGTTGTTCTTCCCCCCTTGGAAACAGAAAGATACAAAGGTATTATTTACACCCGACGAGAAAAGGAGCCTCCATCTGCCTTCAGTAAAGATACTGATGCCCTCGCTACTTCTTCACAGGCGATGGATGTTAGGAGATCTACTCGATCTCGACACTCAATAGAGAGATGGGTTAGCTACAAAAACTTTTCAATGGATCTTCAATTATTTTTAACATCCATAAACAAAGATGATGAACCTCTCACATTTTATCAAGCTGCAAATTCTACAAAGTGGATTGAAGCAATGAATGAGGAGATGGAAGCCCTACATGAATGTGGTACATGGGAAGTTGTTCCGAGACCACCCAACAGGAATGTGGTTGGGTCAAAATGGGTGTACGTGATCAAGTATAAACCAGATGGAAGCATTGAAGGGTATAAAGCAAGGCTTGTGGCCAAAGGATTCACACAGAAACAAGGGCAAGATTTCGATGGGACATTTAGTCCGGTTGTGAAAATGGGGACCATTCAAATTGTATTGGCTTTAGCCATCGAACATGGATGGGCGTTAAGCCAGCTAGATGTTAAAAATGTCTTTTTGCATGGCGATCTGAAGGAAGAAGTTTATATGAAACAATTCATTGGATATGCAGAGGGAGATGCTAATCAGTATGTGTGTAAGTTAAAAAAAGCTATCTATGATTTGAAGCAGGCATCTCGTTCTTGGTTTGAGAGTTTTTCTCTTGAAATACAGAGACATGGTTTTTTACGGTCCCTCCTACATCACTCATTATTTATCTGTAAGGAACAAAATGTAACCACTCTCCTGATGATATATGTAGACGACATTATTGTTACAGGGAATTGCAGAACCCATATTGAGGAAGTAAAAAAATTGTTGAGTCAGAGATTTAAAATGAAGGATCTGGGAGATCTACGTTATTTTCTGAAAGATTTTCTCCAGAGCCCTATTCTGCAAAAAAATAGGAGAAGAGAAAAGCGAGAGACTTGCAGGAAAAGGGAGGAGGCTGCACACATTAACACCTCCCAACCCTAATATGATTACTTTATAACTACAATATGTAGAAATTACAAAGTGCCTCTGATTAGTGAAAAGAATATAGCACATGCTGAAAACAACATAAACCGTGAGCAGTTTGGATCCATCAGAAGTTTGGATCTGGACCCAAACGTTCCCATACTCGATGCACGACCTCTTATCACCTTCCCTCAAGTTGTACATGGTCCTGGACCATGAATAACTTGCTCTTGAGAAACCAAAACTGATGTTTCGTTAATCCTTTAGTGAAAAGATCTGCAACTTGTTCTTCTGTACGAACATACAATGGTTGGATTTCCTTAGTCTCTACGTTTTGTCTGATAAAATGCTAGTCTATCTCAATATGTTTGGTGCAACTGTGATGAATAGGATTAAAAACAATGTTAATGACACTTTGATTATCCACCATTAACACTGAATCCTTGACCTTTTCTCCAAGATCCTCAAGCAGATGTCTAATCCAAGTCACTTCGGCAATACCGACTGCCATAGATCGATACTCAGCTTTCGTACTAGATCGTGCCACAACTTTCTGTTTGCGACTACTCTATGACACAAGTTTTTGCCCAATGAATATGCAATAACCAGATGTAGACCTCCTCTCATCAGGGTCTCCCGCCCAATCTGCATCAGTATAAGTAATAAGCTTATGCCTGGTCCTACCTCCCTCACTCTTACGATAGACAAGACCATCTCCTACTATCCCCTTCAGATAACGTAATATCCTTTTAACTGCATCCATATGAGTCTCTCTTGGAGCATGCATGAACTGAGAGACCTGATTAACAACATAAATGATATCGGGCCTAGTAAACGTAAGATACTGTAAAGCCCCAACGATACTTCGGTATCTAGTGGGATCAGTACAAAACTCTCCATCATCTGCACTTAATCGCTGATTTAAAATGCTAGGAGTCCCAACAGGTTTACAATCTGTCATACCTATTTTGTTCAACAAATCAAGAGTGTATTTCTGTAGCAGAATAAGAGAGTCGGTCTGCTTGTCAACCTCTACCCCAAGAAAGTATCGAAGGTCTCCAAGATCCTTCATTTTAAAAAATTTCATTAGAAGAGTCTTCACTTCCTCTATATGTTTCTCTGAACTCTCAGTGATGACAATATCATCAACATATATGAGCAATAAAGTGATTATGTTTTCACTTTTGAAAATAAAGAGGGAGTGATTTAGGGCACACATCCAAAATCTACATTCTTGGATTTCGAGAGAAAAATTGTCAAACCACGATCTTGAGGCCTGAGACCATAAAGAGATTTTCTCAATTTACAAACCCATAGCCGAGGATATCTTTTTGCATATCCACGGGGTTGTTCCATGTATACTTCTTCCTTCAGATCACTATGAAGGAATGCATTTTTAACATCCATTTGACTTAATTTCCACCCATATTCTACAACCAAAGATATTATTACTCGAATAGTGCCCATTTTAACCACAGGACTGAAGGTCTCATCGTAGTCCTCACCAAACTGTTGTGTAAATCCTCGGGCTACGAGTCTCGCCTTATAACGCTCAATGCTCCCATCGGGTTTATATTTTATTTTATAAACCTACTTGGAGCCTACCACATTCTTTCTTTGAGGGCTAGGAACAATTTCCAAAGTTTGACATTCACGCAGGGCATCTATTTTTTTCATTCATTACCTCTATCTATTTTCGGGATTGAGATGCTTGCTCAAAGAAAATGGGCTTATCTTGCTTTGCAGCTCGAGTCATGAAAAGCTGAAAATCCAAAGAAAAGTTTTCGTAGCTTACCCATTTATGTATAGGATGTCGTGTCCTCCCAGATCTCCTATTCTATTGTTATTCCTGACTCCCATTATCAACACTTTCAGAACTCCTACTCCCTTCTCGCCGAGTGTATACAAATCCTGAAAGACGACGAGGCATCGCGTCATCATATCCCTCTGCATTAGATTGCAAATCCTTTTTATCATCTGAAGGACATGATAATGAATTGTTGATCTCATTTCCACGAGTGTTCTCTGTGAATAATTCAACACTCATCCATGGATCATACACTGACTGTGAAGGTTCTGCAGACGTACCAATTTTTTTTCATCAAATACAACATTTCTAGAGATTTTGATTTGCTGGGCTGCAGGATAATAACACCTAAACCCCTTATACTCATCTGCATATCCAACAAATTTGCACTGAACAACTTTGTCATGAAATTTATTCCTTGATGAAGCATCAACATGGACATAACATACACTTCCAAACACCCGTAGTTCACTGTAATCAGGATGACGCCCAAACAAAGTGTAATATGGAGATTTGAACTAAGAGTGACATGGGTAAACAATTTATTATGTGAATAACTGTATGAAAAGCTTCTGTCCATAATGATATGGGCACATTACTATCATGCATCATGCTCATGGTTGTTTCAACAATATGTCGATGTTTACGTTCGGCAACTCTATTTTGCTGAGGAGTGTAAGGACATGAAACTTGCTGAGTTATTCCATTATCTCGTAGAAAAGCAATAAAGTCATCTGAAGAATATTCCCCCACCATCACATTGGAAATGCTTAACTTTAGACAAGAATTGTGTTTGAACCATTGCATGAAATTCTCAAAATAATTGGAACACTTGTGATTTATGTAATATCGCGTGTTTTTACACTTAGTCTGTAAAACCCACGTAAAAAAAAATATCGGACCTGGGTCGGGTCAGGTAGGGACCCGACTCGGGCCCACCCTCGTTAGGGTTTTAAAACCCGACACAGGGGAGGATTTGTTTAAAAACAAGCCCTCTCTCCTGTGCACCGCACCCCGCACCTGTGTCGCTCCACCTCCCCCCTCGACAGGATAAGGGAAACCCCTTGAGGGTTTCCCGGAATTCCCCCCCCCCGAGCTCTTTAAAAGCATCGTAGGAGGGCAGAGGGGGCATGCCTCCCTCTCGAGTTTCCACCTCCTCCTCGCGTCGGCCATCCTCTCGTTTCCTGTGCATAATGCCGACGCCGACGACGCCGACCACCGCCGTCGATCCTTCCCCAGGTACGCCTTTTTCCCACTTCTCCTCCCCCGCCTTCTGATCCTCTTCCTTCTCCCTCTGTTGTCCCGTTGGGAGGACAACGGGAGGTCGACAACTATGCCGCGCCCTTCTGCTCCCTTTGCCTCAATCGGAGGGCCGACAGATCGGCTACGGGCCCCTGTCGTCTCCCTCTCTCTCTTGAGGTTGCCGGAGAACCAGCAGGGGGCCAATCACCCCTGCGACAATGACTCCTCTCCTGTGGGCTATCGGACAACCGACGGGAGGTCGGGCGTCCCCTTGTCTCACCCTCCTCCCTCTTTTCCCTCTCCTTGAGGGCTTGTCGAGAGGCCGACAGACGACATACGGCCTGTGTCGTGCCCTCCTATTCCCTCTATGCCTACCTGAAGGGTGGCAGGGGACTGACACCCCCCTCTTGTTTCGCCACTGTTCCGTCAAGCAGGGGCCGGGGCCCTTGCCATTATTCGTTTTGTCAGGCAGCGGCTGAGGCCCCTGTCGATTGCCGTTTTGTCTGGCAGGGACTGAGGCCCCTGCTGATTGCCGTTTTGTCTGACAGGGACTAAGGCCCCTACCATTTATTGTTTTGCAGGGGCCGAGGCCCCTGTCGTCTAGAATTGTCAGGCAGGGACCAAAGTCCCTGCCATTTGTTGCTTTCATGAGGCAGGGGCCTCGGCCCCTGCCATTGGTTGTTTTGTCAGGCAGGGGCCGAGGCCCCTGCCATTTCTTTCTTTCGTCAGGCAGGGGCCTAGGCCCCTGCCGTTTGTTGTTTTGGCAGGCAGGGGCCGAGGCCCCTGTCGTTCGTTGTTTTGGTCGGTAGGGGCCTCGGCCCCTGCCATTCACTGCTTTGTTAGGCAGGGGCCGAGACCCCTGCCATTCGCTGCTCTGTTAGGCAGGGGCTGAGGCACTTGCCATCCGCTGTCCTGTCAGACAAGGGCTGAGGCTCCTGTCATTCGTTGTTTGGTCAGACAGGGGTCGATACCCCTGCCACTCATTTGATTTCGCTGACAGGGCAGGTCTTAGCACTGGCCTTTTGTTCTTTTTGACAACTACGTCATAATAACTCTCACTCTTGCAGATTTATGCAACAGGTGCCGTTCGTGCTCCGCGGCCCGACCCTTGTATTGTTCTCACGCGTAGGCGTATGCAACTACACAACATTCTGAGGTAGGGTAAAATCGCACAAAGGGCAATAGATGAACCTAATTAAGTTGAAATAATTAAGATGCCCATGCTAGACATGCTTAGAGTTATATTGCTTCTGCATTGCATATTTTCTTGTTTGCATGCTCATGGGTCGATGTACAATTTCATTCTTCGATTATTATTTTGCGTAGTTGCTTATGAGTTTGAGGTGTGGTTTCGTACTTCTTGAAATACATATGCCCTTGTTTGCTTACATATATTTTTGCCTGCACGTTTTCTTTGAGTGAGGTACAACTTCGGGTCTCATGTATTACTTATGACCTTATGTGTTTGCCTATCTAAGTGGTCAATGTATGATTTTGGTACCTCGTGTGTTACTTATGTACTTTTCTTTCTGCGAACCCAGTGCTCTTCAAATTGCACAACTTTTGCAAAGTTAAGTTTTAAGTCTCGCAGGATTGCGAAGTCACATTTGGGCCCTCCCAAGTCCACACACTTGAGAGAAATGTTTTATAACCCTGATTCGAGTTGCGACCCAATTGGAATAACCCCGATGAGGGGCATGAGCCTATGAATGAGTGGGGTTCTGTTGAAGGACCCATTCTTCATTTATCAATCTAGTGTCGCATGTCGTGCGAAATATGTCGATACTAAGATAAATTTTGAATGCAAGATTGATAGTGATGTGCCTTGTGTGAATGACTCAATGTGGCATTATGGCTTTTAAGGATGAATCGTTCCAAATGAGCACTCCTATATTCTTTGGATCGTTATGAAGTTGTGTGTTCCTTTTGAGAAGCCCACACACCTCCATTTTTCTGTGTAACGTACTCTTAGACATGCACAACATGTTAAGTACTTTGTTGATCGGACGAGAGATCCGAGACGACCTTGCACCACGAAATATGCAAAATATTGTTGAAATGAATTCAAGACTTATCTTGCCAAAGTGTGTTATATTAATTCTTTTGCACATAATATCTGTTGGGGTTTCTTTTGTGAAACCATTTCTCTTTCATCGTAGTCGGACTTGTCAAAAGTACGACTGCGATGAAAGAGGACGAGAGGTACAAAATCTCCGATTGACAGGCCATTAATGACAGTTACGAGCAAAAGACTCGGCTTCCCCAGTCATCAGAGTTAGGGGAAGAGGACTACCATAATTATCCTAGGTGGTAGCTCTCCATGTTCAGGATGCATCCATTGTTTATGCCGCTTTGGGGATTTCTCTCTTGATCACCGACCTTCCTCTTAGGTGCAGACTCAGTCATCTATCAGGGTTATCATAAAATACACAGCATAATAAACCCCCGGACCAGTCTAGGTTGTTTCTAGAGTCGTGTCTTGTGCGTACCCACTTGGCCAGTTAATATCGAAACATAATTCGATCACACAATTTGTTGAGTTATGCATGTATGAAGGTTATAGTGTGCAACGGGTTCAATACTTATGGAATTGTGTGTGTGGTTGATGTAGCATTGTATTTTGCTAGTTAAATTTCTTATGCAGTTTTTGCTTGTAATATAGTTAGCCTACTTGTGTTAGTAAAATGCTTGTAATAATTTTAGCATCGTGCTCATGATAGTTTGCTCCATGACTCTGCTGAAAGCAAATTGCTATTTAATTGCCTGTCTACTTGACATATTAATTTATTCTGCTCAATTATGTTCTATATTGTCCTGTCTGTGCACCTACCAATTTTTATTGAAACTGACCTATTTTATGGGCAGGTGATGGATAGGTAATACAGTCTGCGATGGCACGATGGCGTGATGAGATCAAGATAGAGCTCTTTTCCTGATGTTTTGCTCCTGAGGACATGGTGGTAAATTTGGTATGAATTATATTTCAAAAATTCTTTTTTAATTAAACCTTGAGTTACTAAAAACTGTTTTAGTAAACTTCTTTTTGGTTTCAATAAATATAATGAGTTGTAAAATCGCATGAACAAATTCTCAATTATTGAAACTGCATTTCAAAACCATTTGATTTCAATAGTTGTGCGGAATTCGACAAAGGAAAGTTTACGCTGTAATGCGCTCATTGTCCATTGATTTGTGGTATTAAAAATATCATTTTCTGCTGAAGTACTATTTAAACTCTGATAATCGTATGAGTCCTGGATTTTTATGGCGTTACAACTTGGTATCAGAGCGACAGAGAAAATAGTGATTCTTGACCATCCGACATCTGCATCGCACAGTAAGTACTGTTGATTTTATTGATTTGTACTTAATTTGATTAAAATATTTTGCTTCGATTTAGATGTCATATAATGAGATGAGCGAGGCAATAAATGTCTTGACCGGAGTCGCTATTCATCTCCAATATTTGGTCCAAAACCTGAGTCATAGTGTGGCTTGTGAAAAGACCTTCCAGGGTCAGTGCGATAAACAGATAGATAACCATCAAGTTCTCTCGAATCTATTGTACCCCTGAGATTCTATTGTTTGCTCTTTCTGTGGAAAGATGGACCATTCAGTGAAAGAATGCCGCCATAAGCGAAAGTACAATAGGTGGCAACTGGCCACACAAGGCTTGGAGCAAGGGAAGCAAGTTAAAGATATTCTGAACAAAATGTCAGTTGGTAGTAAGGAAGTTAGCAACTGCCGACTTGCCAATGATAGAATGCAAGGATCCCCACCTAAGAAACAAAAGCAAGGCAAAGGAATCAAGCTACATCGATCGTCTAGTCGAAAATGCTCAAAGTGTAATTATGGTCATCCTGGACAACCATGCCCTCGAGACACTGGAGGTTGTTTCTATTGCGGAAAGATGGGGCATTTCGCCAGAGTTTGTCGCAAGAAGGAAGCAGATCTGAAGAAGCGAACCGCGAAGAAAAGTCAACAACAACAACCCGTACTGCCTCCCTTCAGATCTGCTATTCTGTTTTTTGTCACAACCTTTAGTAATCAATTTGTCTGTCTACCTACTTATTTTCAGATCTACTATCAGTTCTTTTCATCCCTCAAATCTGTCTGACACACCTACTTATTTTGTCTTTGTTTTAATTCTTTGTCAGTCCTTTATTTTTTGTCCTAGCCACCAGTTTCTTTTCTTTCCGCTGTCAAACAGTCTATCAATGGATTCTTCGGGTAATTCAGGTCTCTCTTCCAGTTTCCTGGGGCAGTTAGTTTCAGAAAAGTTAACTACCAACAACTACTTGACTTGGAAAAGGCAGATTGCCCCTTTTATTCGGAGTCGAGATCTTTCAGGCCACTTAGATGGGTCGATTCCAATGCCTCCAGAATTTATCACTACCGAAGCCAAAGAGGATGGAGGATTGCCGAATACTATTCGCAACCCTGCATTTGTTACCTGGATGAAGCGTGATCAGGCACTCATCACATACATCACTTCCACGTTGTCACAAGAAGTCTTGATTTCCATTCCTGATGATTGCACATCTAAACTTTTGTGGGGTGCTTTAGCTCAGACCTATTCTCAAATATCAGAGGCTAAAGTGTTGTTTCTTAAACGCGAATTTCAGATGTTAAGAAAGGGTGGAATGAACATTGTTGAATTCTTAAATCAAGTCAAAAGCATCACAGATCAATTAGCCATGGTTGGATGTCCAGTCTCAGATAAAGAAAAGGTGCAACAAACACTGAATGCCCTGGGATCAGAATATCATGTTCTTGTTACATCCTTATTATGCTTGCCTACGTTGCTTTCTTTTGAGGAATTACGCGCCAAACTTTTTCAGTATGAGATGACACTGAAAAGCATGTCTGAAGCTTCAACATGACAATCATCTACGCATGAGGTCCTTGCCACAGGGGTGATAGCTGATCGTGCACGAGGAGGACGTGGCAGAGGCAAGGGAAATCCAATCCAGGGTGGACGCGGGTTACTACCTACACCAACTTCCAATGTCAGTTTTTCAAAGAATGTTCCCACATGCTATCAGTGTAACAAACGAGGTCATATCAAGGCCAACTGCTGGTTCAACCCACAAAATCGGAATAGAATGCAAAACAATAGAAATGTTGGTATATCAGGAACTGCAGGTACATTTCGGGTCAGTGATGATGCTAAGGATCTTCTACTATCTGCTATGACCAACTTGAATCTGAAGCAGAATGATGATGGAATATGGTATGTTGACTCTGGAGCAGCAACCCATGTCACCTGCAATGCAGGTAAGTTATCTACTTTGACTCCCTATTTTGGTAAATCTAAGATTGTAACTGGAGATGGGACTCACCACCCTATTTCAAACATAGGCAATGTCCTCATTCCTTTGTCTGAGTCATCTGTCCCTTTATCTGATGTTGTTCATGCACCGAAGATAAAAAAAAATATTGTATATGTTTCTAAACTTGTTGATTCTACCAATTCTTCTGTGGAATTTACTCCTACTTCTGTCTTTGTCAAGGATCTTCAAACGAAGGAGATGTTCGCTAAAGGAGAGCGACGTGGAGACATGTATGTTTTTAATGAAGATCCAGCTTCCAGTGTCTTGAAGCCCAAGTCCGATCTCATCTCTAAAAGCGTCCTAAGTACATCCAAATGTAATAAGTCAGATCTCTGGCATTCTCATCTTGGTCATTGTAGTCAAGTCTTTATTGAAAAGTTAGTGTCCAATGGTTTTCAAGTCTGCAAAAGTCATGTACTCCCTTTTTATCAAATAAATAAAAGAGCTTCCATGCCTTTTGAGATAATATGTTCAGATGTTTGGGGCCCAACCTCTAATCCCTCCTCTTCTGGAAGTAAATATTATATATCTTTTATTGACAGTTTCTCTTGTTTTACCTGGATATTCTTTATGAAACATAAATCAGAAGTTTTTTCCATTTTTCGTCATTTTCATGCCTATGTTAAAAATCAATTCTCTCAAAATATCCAAATTCTCCAATGTGATGGAGGTGGTGAGTATTCCTCCAAAGAATTTTTAGATTTTCTCCAAGATAATGGGATGCATCGTAGAGTTTATTGCCCGTACACTCCACAACAAAATGGAATTGCTGAACGTAAGCACAGACATATTGTGGAAAGTGCAATGAGTATGATGCATGTGAGTAATTTACCCATTGCACTTTGGACTGAAGCTTTTCACACTGCCACTCATGTGATAAATCGTCTTCTTATGCCTATTCTTGAAAATCAATCTCCCTATTATGTTCTCTTTGGTGCACATCCCGATTATAATGAGTTACGAGTTTTTGGATGCACATGTTATGTACATATTGACAAATCCATGAGGACTAAATTTCAGGACAAAGCCTCTATATGCCAATTTGTAGGTTATGCAGATGAACACAAGGGTTACAGGTGTTATGATCCTGCCAATAAGAAAATTAGAATTTCCATAAATGTTTTTGATGAAAATATCTTTCTGGGAAAAGAAGCAGACGTCAATCGTGAACATATTGGTGCAATTGCTAATTGGTATGACCCATGGCTTAGTGCTGAACTTATTTCACATGCTGTTGAGCATACTATTTTGACTCCTGAAAACATACATGGTGAGACAGTTTCAGATGATACATCACGAGCAGAGTGTCTGAGATACAAAAGTAATGTGTATACCAGGAGACCTAGAGAGCAAACGAATGTACCTGCTGAAGAACACATTGCATTATCTAATAACAGAGAAGCACCATGAAGATCAAGCAAGATAAGGCATCCTATTGAAAAGTGGGTTAGTTATGACAACTTTTCTATGGACTTTCAGATTTTTCTATCCCAGATTGAAAAACATGATGAACCTCTTGGTTTTCATCAAGCTATCCAATCCAACAAATGGATTGAAGCAATGAATGAGGAGATCGAGGCACTTCATGAGTGTCAAACATGAAAGATAGTTGGCCGCCCTCCAGATAAAAATGTTGTTGGTTCCAAATGGGTTTATAAAATTAAATATAAACCGGATGGTAGCATTGAACGGTACAAGGCGCGTCTTGTAGCCAAGGGTTTCACTCAAGAGTATGGTCAGGATTATGATGAGACATTCAACCCAGTGGTAAAAATGGGAACTATTCACATTATACTTGGCTTAGCGATTGAACATGGATGGATCCTTAGTCAGCTTGATGTTAAGAATGCATTCCTTCATAGGGACTTAAAGAAAGAGGTCTACATGGAGCAACCTCAAGGTTATGCAGAGGGAGATCTAAAAGAATATGTGTGCAAATTAACCAGAGCTTTGTATGGATTGAAGCAAGTTTCTAGGTCATGGTTTGAAAGCTTTTTCTTAGAAATCCAGAAACATGGTTTCTTTCGTTCCCAACTTGACCATTGTCTGTTTATATATAGGGACGATACCACTATGGTTTTCTTACTCATATATGTTGATGATATTGTTATCACTGGTAATGCTCCAGACCACATTCAGCGAATTAAAGTTTTGTTGAGTATGCGATTCAAAATGAAAGACCTTGGGGAGCTGAGATATTTTCTTGGTGTAGAGGTAGACAGACAAGATGAAAAAATGTCATTAACTCAACATAAATATACTCTTGATCTTCTGACTAAAGCAGGAATGACAGATTGTAAACCTCTACCCACACCTAGTGTTGTCAACCATTGGCTCAGTATTTGTGATGGTGAGTTATATCCTAATGCAGTCAAGTATCGCAGTTTAATGGGTATGCTACAATACCTTACCTTTACTAGACCAAACATTGTATATTCTGTTAATCAAGTATCTCAATTTATGCATGAACCAAAGACTGGTCACATGGATGCTGTCAAACGCATCCTTCGCTATCTAAAAGGAACGGTGGGTGATGGACTCACATATATTCAATCTTCATGGAAGACACCAAAACATGACATACTGGCCTATACAGATGCAGACTGGGCAGGGGATCCAGATGAGAGGAGGTCTGTTTCAGGATACTGTGTTTTCATTGGGAGAAATCTTGTCTCATGGAGTAGCAGAAAACAGAAGGTTGTGGCAAGATCTAGCAGAGAGGCAGAGTATAGATCTATGGCAGCTGCCACAACAAAAGTGATTTGGATTAAGCATCTACTTACAGAGATGGGAGAGGATATCTCAAACTCAACACTTATGTGTGATAATAGAAGTGCTATACAAATTGCATTCAATCCTATTCATCACAGTCAGACTAAGCATATTGAGATTGATCAACACTTCATCAGACAAAAGATAGTCGACAAAGAGATTGAACCAGTTTATGTGCCTTCAGAAGACCAAGTTGTCGATATATTTACAAAAGGTTTCACAAGTCACCGCTTCTGGTATCTGAAGAACAAGTTGCACATCGTTCAACCCCATGCACAACTTGAGGGAGGGTATTAGAATATGGAGTATGGATTGGATATGGATCCGATAAATGATCTATATCCAATCACGTGTTTTGTTTCTTTTGTATTCTAATGTAACATATGTTACTAATGAGGGGCATTTTTGTCCTTGTAAGGTTATTGTAACCCTATTAAGAGTAATGTAGCATTATTGCAGCCGCTAAGAAATAGTGGCAGCCGATTCCCAAATATCGAGTTCTCTCTTCTCTCTCTCCCCTCTCTCTCTCTCTCACACCGATTCCTTGATTCTTTTAGGAGTTCTTTCATATGTTAGCGTATAGGTGAACGACATATCACGCCTACAAATGCTTAGTTCTGATTCTTAGGTGAATGCCATATTTTCACTACAAACATTAATTTTTTTGAACGATACATCCCACCTACGTAGTTGTATTGCAGAGGATTGCATTGCGATTGTCTGAGTAAGTATATTGAAGAGTTATGAATGTCTAACTAAATTACTTAGGAGGTATGTGCGTGTGTTTCATGCTTAATATAGTCGAATGTGATTTGATGTAAAAATTGTGAATGCTTATTAAGATGATGCAATGATCTGAATGTCTTAGATACATATATGACTTGAATCCTGTGTGCATAACTCGAACTGCGTAGAAATTACGTATCTTGAGGTTTAGTTGATTCTTGATATATACTGGATCACATTGTATAAAACTCATGCTTTGAGGTTAGATTTGGATAATGCAATGCTCCTGGTGGCAATGATATGATGCATAAGATAATATGCTTTTATACGATATGATTGAAATGCCACGTGATCTGAGATTTTGAAAGCATGCGATAAATGTTTAAGTTCAATAGTAAACTATGGTTCATGGAACCGTATTGGTGAAATGGGTGATTTTATGATTTGAATACCATATGAAGTGATGTGATGCTCATTGATGATATATATACTGGTGCCCATTATTGGTGGCTATCGACCCTGAGAGCGATCGTTTGTTTTGATGCATGCATCACTGATTATGGTACCTGTTGAAGACTTTGTCCGCAAAGGATTCTCTGTAAGGGTATGCATGATCAAAATCAGGTAATTCGACTAAAGTAGTGAATCTCTGTGAGGAAGTACACTGTCCAAGATCGGGTAGCCGCAAAGACGGTGAATTCCTGTGAGGAAGTATATTGTTCAAGACCAGGTAAACCATCTAGGGCGGTAATTCCTTGTGAGGTCGTACATTTTCCACACCAGGTAATCCAGCGTGGAACTTGTAGATTTTGATTTCATAGAGAATTATGGTGTGTTAGGATCATGGTTGTCAGTTGAGGAAGCGGGAGCGGGAAGCGATACGGGAAGCGGGAGTGGGAAGCGAGGCACTTTCAAAATTTTAGGTAGCGGGGAAGCGTGGGACCACTTAGGAGCGATTTGGGAAGTGTCTCGGAAACGACCTAGGAAGCGTCTCGGAAGCGGCCTAGGAAGCGTCTCAGAAGCGAGGGGGAAGCGAAAAAAATAAAAATAAAAATAAAAAATACAAAAAAATTAAAAAAAACAGGGGAAGCGTGGGGGAAGCAAGGGGGAAGTGTGATGGGAAGCGGCGCTTCCCATTAAAGGGAAGCGCGTCCCCCATTAAAGGGAAACACGTCCCCCATTAAAGGGAAGCACGCTTCCCCAAAAAGGGGGACGCTTCGGGGAAGCGCACTTCCCCCTTTAGCTAGGCGCTTCCGGTAACCCTGGTTAGGATGCTCTTCTGAGAGCATTTGATATAGTCAGTTATGAATATTTAAATTTAGCTTTCTATTGTAGCATGATTATATACTGGTTTTAGATTAAAAAATCAGATCTTTACTGATTCTAGATCTTGATACGAGGATATGTTTTTGTCTTCTATGAAAGTTGGGGCCATTCTAAGAAAGATAACTTAAGCGAAGATAGGACAACTGGCCGTGCAAGGCCTTGAGATATGAGAATAAGTTATGGTTATTCTGGGCAAAGAGTCGGTTAGAAATAGCAAGGATAACAAACGATAACCTCATAATGATAAAATTTAGAAACCCACTTTCAAGTGACATGTTGTGCCTACTCTACTGTGCCCAAACAAGTAGAGAACAATGATTGTACACTCTAACCGTCTTAGGTTAAGATTTTTGTGATCTAGTACAGATTTTGCCAGGTAAAGTTTTCATGAGTGAATTTTGTCGAGATGGACCTTTGGCCTAAATTTTTTCAGAACTTATTATTATTAGTTGCCTTAGTCATTTAAAGAACGTATATGTTTGGGATCACTCACGCATACAGTGCATCCTCATTAACATTGATTAACTAAAAACAAGATCCTTGCGGGTAATCTTTTAATGATATTTTGCAGACGAAATTCTTTTAAGAGGGGTAGGATGTAAAACCCACGTAAAAAAATTAAATTATCGGACCTGGGTTGGGTCGGGACCCGACCCGGGCCCACCCTCGTTAGGGTTTTAAAACCCAACGCAGGGGAGGATTTGTTTAAAAACAAACCCTCTCCCCTATGCGCCGCACCCCCCACCCGTGCCGCTCCACCTCCCCCCTCGATAGGATAAGGGAAACCCCTTGAGGGTTTCCCCGAATTTTGCCCCCCCCTTAGCTCTTTAAAAGCATCGTAGGAGGGCAGAGGGGGCATGCCTCCCTTTTGAGTCTCTACCTCCTTCTCACGCCGGCCATCCTCTCGTTCCTTGTGCACAACGCCGACGCCTACCGACAACGCCGGCCACCGCCGTCGATCCTTCCCTAGGTACGCCTTTTTCCCAGTTCTCCTCCCCCGCCTTCTGATCCTCTTCCCTCTCCCTCTGTTGTCCTGTTGGGAGACCACGGGAGGTCGACAACCATGCCGCGCCCTCCCGCTCCCTCTGCGTCAATCGGAGGGCAGACAGATGGCCTACGGGCCCCTGTCGTCTCCCCCTCTCTTGAGGTTGCCGGAGAGCTAGCAGAGGGCCAATCACCCCTGCGGCACCCCCTCCTCTCCTGTGGGCTATCGGACGACCGACGGGAGGTCAGGCGTCCCCTTGTCTCACCCTCCTCCCTCTTTTCCCTCTACTTGAGGGCTTGCCGAGAGGCCGACATATGGCATATGGCCGGTGTCGTGCCCTCCTATTCCCTCTATGCCTACCTGAAGGGTGGCAGGGGACTGACCCCCCCCCCCCCCCTTGTCGCACTTTCCACCTTGTTTCGCCACTGTTTCGTCAGGTAGGGGCAGGGGCCCCTGCCATTATTCGTTTCGTCAGGCAGGGGTCGAGGCCCCTGCCATTCCTTGTTTGGTCAGGCAAGGTCTGAGGCCTCTGTCGGTTGTCGTTTTGTCTGGCAGGGACTGAGGCCCCTGCCATTCATTGTTTTGCAGGGGTCGAGGCCCCTGTCGTCCAGTATTGTCAGGCAGGGACCGAAGTCCCTGCTATTTGTTGCTTTCGTGAGGCAGGGGCCGAGGCCCCTGCCATTTATTTCGTTCATCAGGCAGGGGCCTAGGCCCCTGCCATTTGTTTTTTTGGCAGGCAAGGGCCGAGGCCACTGTCGTTCGTTGTTTTGGCCGGCAGGGGCCTCGACCCCTGCCATCCGTTGTCCTGTCAGATAGGGGCCGAGGCCCCTGTCATTCGTTGTTTGGTCAGACAGGAGCCGATACCCCTGCCACTCATTTGATTCCGCCGACAGGGCAGGTCTTACCACTGGCCTTCTGTTCTTTTTTGGCAACTACGTCATAATAACTCTCACACTCTTGAAGATTTACGCAACAGGTCCCGTTCGTGCTCTGCGGCCCGACCCTCGTATTATCCTCACGCATAGGCGTACGCAGCTACACAACATTCCGAGGTAGGGTAAAGTCGCACAAAGGGCAATAGATGAACGTACTTAAGTTGAAATAATTAAGATGCCCACACTAGACATGCTTAGAGTTATATTGCTTCTGCATTACGTATTTTCTTGTTTTTATGCTCATAGGTCGAGGTACAATTTCATTATTCGATTATTATTTTGCGTAGTTGTTTATGAGTTTGAGGTGTGATTTCGTACTTCTTAAAATACATATGCCCTTGTTTGCTTACATATATTTTTGCTTGCACGTTTCCTTTGAGTGAGGTAGGACTTCGGGTCTCATGTATTACTTATGACCTTATGTGTTTGCGTATCTAAGTGGTCAATGTATGGTTTTGGTACTTCGTGTGTTATGTGTTTTTCCCTCGCTGTGCGGCATCGCAAGTCGAGAGTTGGTTGTTGTCATGTTATAACCTGCATATGCTCACATTTATGGTAAATATGTAACTACATAAATGTAGTCTTATGCCTATCCTGATTTCACTTGTTTTCAAAACACTAGAAGTTGTGCTTGTGCATTGCAGTTCTTTAAAAGAGGATTCCCTTCTGCGAACCCAGTGCTATTCAAATTGCGCACCTTTTGCAAAGTTAAGTTTTAAGTCTCGCTGGATTGCGAAGTCACATTTGGGCCCTCCCAAGTCCACAAACTTGGGAGAAATGTTTTATAACCCCGATTCGAGTTGCGACCCAATTGGAATAACCCCGATCAGGGGCATGAGCCTATGAATGAGTGGGGTTTTGTTGAAGGACCCATTCTTCATTTATCAATCTAGTGTCGCATGTCATGCGAATCATGTCGATACTAAGATAAATTTTGAATGCAAGATTGATAGTGATGTGCCTTGTGTGAATGACTCAATGTGGCATTATGACTTTTAAGGATGAATCGTGTCAAATAAGCACTCTTATATTCTTTGGATCGTTATGAAGTTGTGTGTTGAGTGTTTCTTTTGAGAAGCCCACACACCTCCCTTTTTCAGTGTAGCGTACTCTTAGACATGCACAACATGTTAAGTACTTTGTTGATCGGACGAGAGATCCGAGACGACCTTGCACCATGAAATATGCAAAATATTGTTGAAATGAATTCAAGATTTATCTTGCCAAAGTGTGTTATATTAATTCTTTTGCACATAATATCTGTTGGGGTTTCTTTTGTGAAACCATTTCTCTTTCATCGTAGTCGTACTTTTGACAAGTCCGACCATACTTTTTGACAAGTACGTCTTCTTACGTTGCGATGATTGGATGAGTAGGTTGTGGCCACCTTGAAGAGTGCAAATAACAATATGTTGAGATCACCTAAATAGGTGATGATTCCACCTTCACCGGCAAGATACTCGAGTTGGGTCGAAAGACCAGAGTATGCAGAATGGGTCTTCAGTTAACTACCCCTGATGTAGTCATTCGAACCGCTGACTCCCGTCAGGAGAGAGGACGGGAATGTACAAAATCTCCGATTGACAGGCCATTAATGGCAGTTACGAGCAAAAGACTCGGCTTCCCCCGTCATCAGAGTTAGGGGAAGAGAACTACCATAATTATCCTAGGTGGTAGCTCTCCATGTTCAGGATGCATCCATTGTTTATGCCGCTTTGGGGATTTCTCTCTTGATCACCGACCGTCCTCTTAGGTGCAGACTCAGTCATCTATCAGGGTTATCATAAAATACACAGCATAATAAACCCCCGGACCAGTCTAGGTTGTTTCTAGAGTCGTGTCTTGTGCGTACCCACTTGGCCAGTTAATATCGAAACATAATTCGATCACACAATTTGTTGAGTTATGCACGTATAAAGGTTATAGTGTGCAACGGGTTCAATACTTATGGAATTGTGTGTGTGGTTGATGTAGCATTGTATTTTGCTAGTTAAATTTCTTATGCAGTTCTTGTTTGTAATATAGTTAGCCTACTTGTGCTAGTAAAATGCTTGTAATAAATTTAGCATCGTGCTCATGATAGTTTGCTCCATGACTCTGCTGAAAGCAAATTGCTATTTAATTGCCTGTCTACTTGACATATTAATTTATTCTGCTTAATTATGTTCTATATTGTCCTGTCTGTGCACCTACTAATTTTTATTGAAACTGACCTATTTTATAGGCAGGTGATGGATAGGTAATACAGTCTGCGATGGCACGATGGCGTGATGAGATCAAGATAGAGCTCTTTTCCTGATGTTTTGCTCCTGAGGACATGGTGGTAAATTTGGTATGAATTATATTTCAAAAATTCTTTTTTAATTAAACCTTGAGTTACTAAAAACTGTTTTAGTAAACTTCTTTTTGGTTTCAACAAATATAATGAGTTGTAAAATCCCATGAACAAATTCTCAATTATTGAAACTGCATTTTGAAACATTTGATTTCAATAGTTGTGCGAAATTCGACAAAGGAAAGTTTACGCTGTAATGCGCTCAAGGTCCATTGACTTGTGATTTTAAAAATATCATTTTCCGCTGAAGTACTATTTAAACTCTGATAATCTTATGATTTCAAAGCTTTCTAAACTATTCTAAAAGTTACAAGTCTTGGATTTTTGGGGCGTTACATGGTCATTTTCAATTTTTTCGAAAATTTGGCTAAGTATGGGAGAAAAATCGTTTGAGGCTCGATTTTTAGATTGATGCTTTTGAGTCTGGGTTTGACCCAGGTCTCATCAACTAGGTCTAAACGAGCCAATCAAAACGTGAGAAATAGTTTTATTTTTTACCTTTAAATTCAAGCGAAATTCGAGTTATTTTTGGGCGAAATTCGGAATTTGATATTCGTGTTATATGTCGTTGGATGCGTCTCGAAATGATGAGCGCAACGGTGTTTTACTTTTCTAAATTCGGGCTACGGTTGGCCCAGAAATTACATTATTTCAAAAATTGAGCAGTTTATCGAAATGGATCCCGAGTTGGATCAGATTGGATCCAAGGCCTAGGATCCGAATTTTTATGGGTTTGGGTTCTATTTTGGTCCTGTTTAAAATCTGGATTTGATCCAGGTCTTGCTTCAATTTTCGTTTTGGGTATGGGTTTGTATCTTGGATCCGGATCCAAATTCATGTCCAACGTTTTTTCAGCTTTAAATTCAATTTAAAGCCTTAATTTGGGGTTTATTATAGTTAAGAAGCCTTTAGGGTTAAATTGGTTGTTTTTAGATAATTTTAATTAATTAATTAATTTCAAATTTATAATTTTGGGCTAAGTGGGACTCTCTAAAAGAGTCCCTATTCTTACCTAAGAGGGGTTAAGAGAGTTTTATGAAGGTTGAAATTCTTAAGAGAGTAAAAGTCAACAAAAGGAGTTTAAAAAAAAATAGGAAATAGCCCTATGAAAGAGGGTTCCCTTTTTGGGAACTCTCTTAGAGAGAAGGCTGGAGAGGGGGGGGGGTCTCCCCCTCTCCCACCCATTATTTAAAGAAAAAAAAAGAGGAAAAGGAGAGAGAGAAGAGAGGAAAAAGGGAAAAGAGGAGAGAGAGAAAGGGAAAGAGAGGAAGAAAGGAGGAAGAGGGTTCCTCTTCTCCAACAACACCTTTTCCACCGTTGATCTTCTCTATATTTTGATTTTTATCAAAGGTACGGGTTTTTCTCTTGTTTTGAATGAGAAAAAGAGCACGGATATGTATTTCGTGCAATGATATGGTAAAATACGTGAGGAGAGTAAATCTGAGTATTTACTCCAATGGGAGTGTGATTTCTGCTCCTTTTCGAAGTTTGTTTGTGAAAAAAAATCATATCTATGCACTTATATTTGTGAATCCCCAAATCGGAACCGATTTGCCATGCTTATAACATGCGCAAATCTGGTCCAGATTTGGTGCATGCATTCTTGTTGTAGGAAGATGCAAGAATAGGTTATTACATGTGTTCTTGTAACTTGGTTCGTTGTTGGATGCATGTCTATCCTGAAAAATCTGTAAAATCGTGTTTGATGGATTGTGAATCATACATAACTGATTTCAGGTAGGTATACCCGTGCATATTTGACCTACAAACCAGTGGAACTATGTGTTTATGCACACATGAGTGAGGGAATCCCATATACATGCAGCCTAAGCTGCATGTGCCTAGGCGTGCCTCTTTGAACCTAAGTATTGGTGTTTTGGCATGCTACATGCATGTATTACCCTGTTTATCTTTTTGTTTCAAAAGAATAATTTGTGAACTCTTATACCTATACAATCTATGTAGTCACGATGGGTGCCCTGGTGGGCTGGATGTCAGGCCAGTCGAATCTGGCCTGACAAATCAGGCCCTGCCAGTCGTGGCTGGGGTCCGGTCGGGCTGAACCAGACCCAGCCCGATGCTGGCTGGGCAACTGACTGTCCAGCCGAGTGGCTCGGCTGGGCATGCCAGGCCATTCTGGGCCCGGTCCAGCCTGTGGCTGGACTAAGTGCAGGCCTGGCAGCCCCCTGCCAGGCCGTGCCAGGTCTGCATCAGCTCAGACCCAGCTGATTAGGTTCAGCTGGGCCTGGACTGAATTTTTTTTCTGTGGGTCACATCTCTATTAAAAAAAAAACATCCAGCCTCTGTTGCTGGCCATTACCAACACAATGTTGCATGATGGAAACTGGAATAAGTTAATTGAACCTATGTCCTCTGTTGCTAAGTCTATACACTTTTCTAATCCTGGAAATATTTTAGTTCATCCCCATCTGAGGTAAGGCACAATTTTCTCTAATGTGGTCGTGATCCTTAAAAGAGATTCATAAACAAGGGCTGCTGTTTCTGCTTTGTCTGCTGGCTGATCATGTATACTAAGTTGGTTGCTTTGGATTTTAGCATTTTCATTACTTCCTCACACCACCAATGCTACTTAGACTATGTGCTTGATATTCATGTTATTGTCAACCTTCATAATTCTTGGAAAATGTTTTGGTGTTTGAGGTGTTTGCTATTTTGTTTTTCATGAGCAGCAGTTTGATCATCATGCCAATACATCTTTGAAACAAGCAACAGATCTGCATGTAGGATTTAAAATGAACAGAACTTGAACCAGCTGTGAGAACTCTCATAGCATTACCAAGAATATCCTTGTAGCATTCTGTTCAAAAGGTGGTTTAGACTTGTGCATGAGCCTGACATCTGGAAAATGAACTCATTATTCTTTAGACTGTCTGGGTATGGTTAGATGTATCAAAGATGAAACACAAAGGGTTTTAGTCAAAGATGAGGAGATTAAGGAGAGATGAAATGATTATTTTGATAAGCTATTTAATGAAAGTCATGCTCAGGATCTTGGAGACTTTTCTATTCCTTTTCATGAGATGAATCGTGACTTCATGCGCAAGATTCAAAAGAAAGAAATTTCCGAGGCTTTGAAGAAAATGAAATCAAGAAGGGCAGTTGGCCCAGATGGTATACTTTCTATTCCTTTTCATGAGATGAATCGTGACTTCATGCGCAAGATTCAAAAGAAAGAAATTGCAGAGGCTTTGAAGAAAATGAAATCAAGAAGGGCAGTTGGCCCAGATGGTATACCTATCGAGGCTTGGAAATGCTTGGGAGAGAAAGGTTTAGAATGGTTGACAAATCTTTTTAACAAGATTTGGCGGACAAATAAGATACCTAATGAGTGGAGGAAGAGTACTTTGGTGCCTCTATATAAGAATAAGGGTGATTGCACAAACTATCGTGGTATGAAACTCATGAGTCATACTATGAAACTTTGGGAGAGGGTGATTGAGTCTAGGTTGAGGAAGGTTGTCATGATATCGGAGAATCAATTTGGTTTTATGCCTGGAAGATCTACTATGGAAGCTATACATCTTCTTAGACAATTTATTGAGAGAAATAGAGAGAGGAACAAAGATTTGCATATGGTTTTTATTGATTTGGAGAAGGCTTACGATAGAGTACCTAGGGACGTTCTCTGGTGAACAATGATGAAGAAAGGTGTTTCTCTCAAGTACATTAGTATAATTAAAGATATGTATGAAGGAGTAGTAACCAATGTCCGCACTTGTGGAGGGGTGACAACCAATTTTCCTATAACGGTTGGGTTACATCAAGGATCTGCTTTAAGCCCTTTCCTATTTGCTATAGTGATGGATGACCTTACGAGATCAATTCAAGAAAACATGCCGTGGTGTATGTTGTTTGCTGATGATATTGTTTTGATTGATGAGTCTAGAGTTGGGGTTAATGCTAAGTTAGAATTATGGAGACAGACATTGGAAGCAAGAGGTTTTAAGTTGAGTAAGAGTAGGACAGAATACATGGAATGTCGATTTAGTAAGCAACGAAATAGAGATGGGAGTGTAGTGAAGCTTGGTGAGCAAGAAATACCGGTGGATTATTCTTTCAAATATTTGGGATCTATCATTCAAAAGTATGGAGAAATTGATGGAGATGTAAATCATAGGATAAAGGTTGGGTGGATGAAATGGAAGAGTGCAACTTGAGTGTTGTGCGATCGTTGAATGCCATTGCGGTTGAAGGGAAAGTTTTATAGGACGACTATTAGGCCCGCTTTACTATATGGTACGAAATGTTGGGCTGCCAAGAGACATCATATTCAAAAAATGAGTGTAGCTGAGATGCGTTTGCTGAGATGGATGTGTGGAAATACAATAAAAGATAAGATTCGAAACGAGGAGATACGTAAGAAGGTAGGCGTTGCACCCATTGAAAATAAGATGAGAGAGAATCGTTTATGGTGGTTTGGACATATTCGACGAAGGCGTAATGATGCTCCAGTTAGAAGGATGGAGAAATGGGAAAATATATTAGTTAAAAGAGGTCGGGGTAGGCCTAAGAAGACATGGATGGAGGTGATAGGAAAGGATATGAATGCTTTGAACCTCACCGAGGACATGGCATTGGATAGAAATGAATGGAGGAGAAGGATTCATGTGGAAGACCCAGCATGATTTTCTTTGTTGGTTCATATCGCCGACCCCAATTGTTTTGGGATGAAGGCGTAGTTGTTGTTGTTGTTGTTATTCTTTAGACTGTCTCCATTAGTGGAGAATTTATGTCACCAGGCAATATATGGTTATCTCAAAACTTAAGCACACACGGCATAAATCTAGATCTATCTGTAAATTGTGATCCACTTCTAATGTTATCTATTTAGTGCAAGTGCTGTGCATTTTTATCATAATAAGAAGCAATCGTAGGACACCAAATTTATCTTGATTTATGTTTATGTATTTTGTTCATGCTCATTTACATTGTGATCAAGATACATAGGTTATGTGAATATTGTTAGGCATGCATAGGTGAACTTAATGTAAATGGATACCCTATGCTGAGTTATAAATGGTAACACTTGGCTGTTTTCTTATGCATGAGTCTACATGAAATTGAAATGTGTCTACATGCGAATGGTTGTTTCACATAGCTGTTGTAAGTGTGTATTGTAGAAAAGCATGCGTACAAATACTAAATGAAATCATGCATTTGACATGAATATGCGAATCCGAGGGAAGCATGCGATGGATATGAAATTGCGAACTCATACACATGCATATGCTTATCATCGCTTTGTGCGCATTTTTAATTGGCACACATGAATGTATATTGTGAAGCATTCAAAAGTAATGCATTGTGATATGTTATTCATGTTTTTTGCATATGGTGCATCGATGACCGAAAGGGATCATCGCGGGCTTGGTGGGTTTCGAGCTTTGGTTTGCTCTTCTTTTATGTATTTTAAATGCATCGCAAAAATCACATTTATTTTTATTGCACTATATTGCACTGTTTTATGTGTTTCCACGGGCGGGAGTCCCTAGATGGTTCTCGTAGGGGTAAATGCGAGTTTTTGCCTTTGCTTTTGCATGCTGAATTGTAAAACTTAATAATTGGCTTTTAATAAAAAGATAATGAATAAGAACAATGTAATATACGCTCTGCCATCAGAAGAATGAGAATCTTAGGGATTCGGTTTTGGGGGACCACGATGATACAAAAACTCCGTGTGCTTTACTTATTACATCTGAACTCGATATTTAGGTTCTTTCTCCTGACCACGGTTTTAGGGATAGTCTGTCACTTTACCTGGGGGTGGTGTGTTCGACACAATTGTTGTTTTGGTATACCAAGAAAGCGGCACTTGTGGGCGTGGAGGGTCCCTAGTGTCCCGACATTAGATGTGGAGGTCTAATATTTCAAAGGTGATTCGGTCGAGGGCTAAGTTTGGAACCTAATAATAAAATACAATTTGTGTGTTAAGTTACCCTGAGAACCTAACTTGACCTCGGAGGATTTTAACCGTTTGGTGTATCCGCGTGCAACGAAAATAAAAAAGAACTTAAATTGTATGCATTTAATAGGGCATGCATACAACAACAACAACAACTACGCCTTCATCCCAAAACAATTGGGGTCAGCGATATGAACCAAAAAAGAAATTCATTTTGGGTCTTCCACATGAATCCTTTTCCTCCAATCATTTCTATCCAACGCCATGTCCTCGGTGAGGTTCAAAGCATTCATATCCTTTCTTATCATCTCCATCCAAGTCTTCCTAGGCCTACCCCTACCTCTTTTAACTAATATATTTTCCCATTTCTCCAACCTTCTAACTGGAGCATCATTAGGCCTTCGCCGAATATGTCCAAACCACCGTAAACGATTCTCTCGCATCTTATTCTCAATGGGTGCAACACCTACCTTCTTACGTATCTCTTCGTTCCGAATCTTATCTTTTATTGTATTTCCACACATCCATCTAAGCATCCGCATCTCAGCTACACTCATTTTTTTAATATGATGTCTCTTGGCAACCCAACATTCCGTACCATATAGTAAAGCGGGTCTAATAGTCGTCCTATAAAACTTTCCCTTCAACCGCAATGGCATTCTACGATCGCACAACACTCCAGTAGCACTTTTCCATTTCATCCACCCAACCTTTATCCTATGATTTACATCTCCATCAATTTCTCCATACTTTTGAATGATGGATCCCAAATATTTGAAATAATCATTCATCGGTATATCTTGCTCACCAAGCTTCACTACACTCCCATCACTACTTCGTTGCTTACTAAACCGACATTCCATATATTCAGTCTTACTCTTACTCAACTTAAAACCTCTAGCTTCCAATGTCTGTCTCCATAATTCTAACTTAGCATTAACCCCAGCTCTAGACTCATCAATCAAAACAATATCATCAGCAAACAACATACACCACGGTACATTTTCTTGAATTGATCTCGTAAGCTCATCCATCACTATCGCAAATAGGAAAGGGCTTAAAGCAGATCCTTGATGTAACCCAACCGTTATCGGGAAATTGGTTGTCACCCCTCCACAAGTGCGGACATTGGTTACTACTCCTTCATACATATCTTTAATTATACTAATGTACTTGAGAGAAACACCTTTCTTCATCATTGTCCACCAGAGAACGTCCCTAGGTACTCTATCGTATGCCTTCTCTAAATCAATAAAAACCATATGCAAATCTTTGTTCCTCTCTCTATATCTTTCAATAAGTTGTCTAAGAAGATGTATAGCTTCCATAGTTGATCTTCCAGGCATAAAACCAAATTGATTCTCCGATATCATGACAACCTTCCTCAACCTAGACTCAATCACCCTCTCCCAAAGTTTCATAGTATGACTCATGAGTTTTATACCACGATAGTTTGTGCAATCTTGTATATCACCCTTATTCTTATATAAAGGCACCAAAGTACTCTTCCTCCACTCATTAGGCATCTTATTTGTTCGCCAAATCAAGTTAAAAAGATTTGTCAACCATTCTGAACCTTTCTCTCCCAAGCATTTCCAAGCCTCGATAGGTATACCATCTGGGCCAACTGCCCTTCTTGATTTCATTTTCTTCAAAGCCTCTGCAATTTCTTTCTTTTGAATCTTGCGCATGAAGTCACGATTTATCTCATTAAAAGGAATGGAGAAGTCTCCAAGATCTTGAGCATGACTATCATTAAATAGCTTATCAAAATAATCTTTCCATCTCTCCTTAATCTCCTCATCTTTGACTAAAACCCTTTGCGTTTCATCTTTGATACATCTAACCATACCCAAATCCTTCGATTTCCTATCTCTCATCTTTGCAAGCCTATAAATATCCTTCTCGCCTTCTTTGGTATCCAACTTGTCATAAACCTCCTTATATACCTTAGCCCTCGTGTTTCGAACAACTTTTTTAGCTTCCTTCTTTGCTATCATATACTTCTCCAAATTCTCATTATCACGACTCTTACTTAGATTTCTATAACACTCTCTTTTAACCTTAATAGCTAATTTGACATCCTCGTTCCACCATGATGTATCCTTACCTAGTGGTGCACCGCCTTTAGACTCACCCAATACCTCCTTAGCTACTTTTCTCATACCACCCGCTATCTTATTCCACATTGATTCTGAATCCTCCTCGAGACACCAATCAACTTCCTTAACTACCTGCTCTACAAACATTCCTTGTTTAGCTCCTTTCAGTGCCCACCACTTAATTCTAGGATCTATCCTATGTCTATCCCTTTTGCGGCATTGTCTAATTCTAAGATCTAAAATTAAGACTCTATGTTGTGTAGCTACACTTTCTCCTGGTATAACCTTACAATCGATGCAACAACCCCTATCTCTCTTTCTAAGTAGGAAAAAATCTATCTGACTCGTATTAACCCCACTTTTAAATGTTACTAGGTGAGACTCCCTCTTCCTAAACCAAGTGTTTGCTAAGATCATATCATAGGACAAACAAAAATCTAAAATCCTTTCTCCACTTTCATTTCTTTCTCCTATACCATAGCCTCCATGGATATTCTCAAATCCATCCCTACTAATGCCTACATGTCCATTAAGGTCATGCATATGGAAAGAAAATTTTTAATGAAAGATAATAAAATGTTATGCATTGCACATAAATTATGCATATTTCTGCTTGATTTTTGACCCCCTCTTTCTGTGGTTTTTCGCAGCAGCAGGTGATCAGTGAAGCAACTAACTTCTGGAGAAGTTACGGGTGTCACGCACTTGCTAGACAGATCACAGATGGACAACATGACTCTTTTTTTATTTCCTTTTTGTTTCATTCAATTGATATTGCACTATGAATATTTTATTTATGCAATTGTCTCTAGACTTATTACTCATTATTTCAATAAAGGTTTGGTTTGGTATGAATGATAATTGTAAGCTCTATTGTTGTTGGTTGTTTTATTTAATTGGGAGTGGAACTGTAAAGGCCCCGGGTTTCTGGGAAGATTTTCGCAATGGTTTAAAAAAAATCTGCATTTTCAAGAGGTATGAGTTGGGGTCGTTACAATTTATGCCTCATGAAGTGAATCCAAGTATATCAAGAGTAGGAATCAATGAACAAGACATAATAGCGAGAACCAGATAAAAAATCAATGGGAGCTGGTCTCCATACATCAGAATATATAAGCTTAAAAGGTTTAGAAGCCCTTTTATTCAGAACATTGAAAGGAAGCACATGGCTTTTACAAAGTTCACAATTTGGACACTTCTTGACATTCAAATCAATAGGCAAACATGACACTGGAATAAGACTCCGTGACACAAGCTTTTCAATAAAAACACGACTATAATGACCCAACCGACCATGCCATAAATCTGGCTTATTACATCGAATATAATTATCAACATCGGACTGAAGACAAGAACTATGAACTGATGACCAAGAAGATGAAGGATGACTTGGCTCCAAGGCTAACTCCAATGAAGACGATAAAGGACTGACAATTATTCCTTGAAGACATACATGTTTCCTTGTCGCTCCCCCTTAGCGAACATCCTCTTCGTTTGAAGATCTTTGACATACACAAAGGAGGGAGTGAAGTCGACAGAAGAATTTGTATCGTCAACAAGTTTAGAAACTGAATTAATATTCTTTTTAATATTTGGAGCAAGGACAACATTAGACAAGGACAAAGAAGAAGATGACATAGGAATGTGTGCACTACCAATGTGAGTGATGGGGTGAGTTTTTTCATCACCAATGACTATATTCCCTCTACCGAAATAAGGTGATAGACTAGACAGTTTACCTGCATTTCCTGTCACATGGGTGGCTGCCCCTAATCAACATACCATTCTCTTTCTTTGTTTGCTTGATCGTCATTTTTGACAGTGCAGTCATTAGCAACTGTTGTATATTATTTGGTGAGGCCTTTTAGTTCTGCCCTATCTGCTTATTCTCTGCTTTGTTTCCTTTATCTTTGTTTTGAGGATTGAACCAACAATTTGCCTTTATGTGACCCTTCTTGTTGCATTGGAAGCAGGTAAGAACACTCTTCTGACCCCCTAACTGAAACCCTCCTGGAGTGCTAGGTGTAGGAAGAATGCCACGACCCCCTTGTCCAAACTGACCACATCCTCTTTCTCCTTGATATCCTGCATTTCCACGTCCATGTCCAGGTAATGTGTCCATAGCCAACACATTATGTGAACTCCCACCTTGGTCACCACTGCCTATCAAGTGTTGCTTCATACTCATCTCATGCTGCAATAGCTTGGCTTGTAGCTCTCCAAAAGTGGGCAACATAGGTAAGACCTCAAGAGCTGTAGTGAAAGCGTAATACTCTGGTCCGAGTCCACAGAGAGTTTGTTGAACCTTTTCTTTATCTGAAATCACACTTCCAACTATTCCCAAGTGATCTGAGATGGTCTTAACACGATTGAGATACTCCATAATTGACATTGATCCCTTAGATTCTGAAATTCCTTCTTCAAGTAAAGAACCCGAGCCTCTGATATTTGAGAATATGTCTCTGCAAACTTTGCCCATAACTGTTCTGTTGTGAGGTCATCTGGGATGGAGATTAACACTTCTTGAGAAAGAGTAGAGGTGATGTAAGCAACCACACACTGATCCTGTTTCATCCATGTAGTATATTCTATATTGTGAATCTGCTAAGAAGAAACTGTCTCTCCTTTCTCATTCTTAATTTTTGGTGGGGCCGGTGTAGAACCATCTAGATGCCCAAAAAGATCTTGGCTCCTTATGAAAGGAGTGATTTGTCTTTTCCAAGTCAGGTAATTAGAATAGTTAAGTTTCTCAAAAATGAGATGGGGAAGAAATCTCGAGGACATACCACTTTGAGTAGAGGAGGAATCCATTAAAGATTGAAAGGACAGAAAAACAAGTATTCAACCAGCAACACAAACTGGATGAGCAGTTCCAAACAATACGTAAACCTATGGACGTGACCCCCTTTCCTTTTTTTTTGTCACGGTCTCAACAGTGAAACGAACAGATCGTCTGGTCAACGTTCAAACAAGAGGCACTAATTTATGAGCGTTGTAAAATTCAGTTGTAAATAACTGCTTACAATAAACAAAGGATGCCAATATACATGATCTTAGGTTGTTGGTTGAAAAGGCACAAAAATATGGTTTGAGAAAACAACTAGGAAGACAGAAGATAATAGAAAAGACATTTTGTTGATTCAAGCAGCTAGCAAACAGAATGGAATCACACGGTAGAAATATAAGCAAATCAGAAATTTCTTAGAACAAAATTAGAGTATCAGAACGGAGAATAAATCAAATCTCTATAAAAAAAGAACTGAATGGTTTGACGTCAGGCCCAAAACAGAAACCGACTAGATCTGACGTCAAACAAAGGCAAATCTTAACGACAACACAGGAATGTTAGGTTTTGAGAAGAAAAACTAATTTAGGATAAGAGTAGGAAGAAGCTCAGGCGATGAGAGAAAGAACAAAAACAATAGGAATAGAAGGAGAATGAAGAGAAAGAAGTACCTGTCGTTGGATTGACTGAATCAAATCTCTCTAGGCATACCTTCTGGTAAGACAGTTGAACCTTGCTCTGATACCATGAAAGATTTTCTCCATAGGAGAAGAGAAGAGAGAAAGACTTGCAGGAAAAGGGAGGAGGTTGCGCACGTTAACACCTCCCAACCCTAATATGATTACTTTATAACATGATTTACAATATGTAGAAATTACAAAGTGCCATTGATTAGTGAAAAGAATATAGCATATGCTGAAAACAACATAAATTGTGAGCAATTTGGATCTGGACCCAAACATTCACATACTCTATGCACGACCTCTTATCATTTTCTTGGGGTGGAAGTTGACAAAACATGTGATACTCTCACTCTTACTCAGCATAAGTACACAATGGACATTCTTAATAGAGCAGACATGAAGGATTGTAAACCTTTGGCAATCCCAAGCATCATCCACCAAAGGCTCAGCTCTAAAGAAGGGGATTTATGTGAAGATCTTACCGGGTATAGTAGCATAGTTGGCATGTTGCAATACTTGACTTTTACCCGGCCTCACATAGTCTACTGAGTCAATTAGGTATCTCAATTTATGCATGAACCACATACAAATCATATGGAAGTTGTTAAGAGAATATTACGATATTTAAAGGGAACAATTGGTGATGGACTGGTATACAAGAAGAGCAAATTAAACTAAGGTGCACATTAGATCATTGTTTATGCTGATGCTGCAGGAGACCCAAATGAATGGAGGTCAGTACATGGATATTGTAGTTTTATTGGATCGAATTTGGTGTCTTGGAGTAGTAGAAAACAAAGGGCCATTGCTTGATCGAGCACAAAGGCTAAATACAGGTCGATGGTTGCCGCCACTGCTGATGCCACGTGGATCAGGCATCTCCTAACAGAGATAGGAGAACCGATTGCTCAATCACTTTTGCTATGTGACAACCAAAGTGCCATCAATATGTCCTTTAATCCTATTTATCACAGTCGGGCAAAATACATTGAGATAGACCAACACTTTGTTAGACAAAAGGTTGAAGAAAAGGAGATTGGGCCTATTTTTGTGCGATCTGAAGAGCAAACTGCTGATATATTCACCAAAGGTTTGACAAAAGACAGATTTTGGATCTTGAAAGGCAAGTTGTTCATGGTTCAAGACCATGTACAACTTGAGGGAGGGTGAAAAGAAGTCGTATGATATATGGGTTTTGGATCCAAGTCGGGTCTGGACCCAATGTGGTTTAACATATTGTTGTTTTATTGTAATTCTGTTTTTTATTAGACGGTATTTTGGTACCCTAATTATTGTAATCTCTCAATATGTTTTCTCAAAAATACAATCAGTCACAGATTGACAGTTTTGGACGTGACTTTGTGCAGCCCATTCTCCCTATTCTTCTTCTTCTTCTCTGCACAGGTAGATCTGGACTGCAGATTCTAACAATGACTGCATGTCAAATTTACCAAATTTTATACATATATTTATCAGCATTTCCTGTTACTGTTACCTCATTTTAGTGGTGATACTTGACTCTGAGTTGTGGAGCTGGATCTCCAACATCAGATATTAATCGGACGTTGATCTATGCAGTTATTTTTTCATTTTACGGAGTTATGTGTTATAGGTAGTTGGATTTCCCAAGCTTTCAGCTGCATTATTTTGCATTCATCTGTCAGACTGATTTTCTTTTTCTCTTTCTAAATGTCTTTTTATCCCTTAGAAACTCAAGCAACATCCTTCCGTCAAACCTTTATTAGAAGGTGGAACTGTTCTTCAGTATGGTGCCCGGACATTAAATGAAGGTGGCTTCCAGGTGCATGACGTGTCTTATCGATTCCAATCCATCTTGTCCCTTTATGGTTTTCTTACAGAAAAATTTGATGCTAGCCTAAAATTTTCAGTCATTTCCATATCCTGTTTTCCCTGGAGGAGCACTTATTGGATGCTCAGCTGGCTTCTTAAATGTTCCTAAAATAAAAGGAACACATACTGCCATGAAATCAGGTATGGAACATGTACATACATCATCTTTATTAATCTAATCATAGTTGACTTCTTTCAGCTTGTAGATATTGAACGGTTGCACTCTGTTATAAAACCACAAGCTTTTACACGTTTTCTTTCTGCACTCAGGTCTTATATTCATTGTTGGCAAACATGGGTGAGTTATGAGTTTGACTCACCTGAGTTGGCTCAGCTCTGGGTCCTAACAGAGTGAAAAATGTGCTTTACTCGGTTATGACCAAACTTGGCCAAGTCAACATTTTGAATCAGCTGAGTCAAGCAAAACTTGGCCAAGTCAATCGAGTTTTTGTAAAGCATCTTCGACTGAGCCGCAATCTCGCACAAAGAGCTTAGAAGGATATCATTCAAGCTCTTACACTCAAAAGTGCAGTAGGCACATACAAAAGAATCAAACAATAGTGCACAAAGCACTTAGAAGGCCAACAAATGCACAAAGGCACATAAATTAAATATAGATTTTATTGAGAAAGGTATGCAAACAGCATACCATAAAATGGGACTCAAGTCCCCTTATATACACCACAAAGAAGAGGGAGCTGGCTGTTGGCTAGTTCCAAACAGCTAACATTCTAGCCATTGAAGACTAGCCAACGGCTAGAATGCAAACAGTAAAAAAGAAAAAGAAAAAAGAAGAAAATACAAAAACAACACACACTATATATATAGGCCTTAGATTCAGCCCTCCAGCTGGCCGCTCGGCCGATATGGCCAGATTCTGGCCGTTTTTTTTTTAAATCCGACCGCATGGATGCATTCGGATTGCCCAAGTCTTTGGGTCTGAAAAAAAGCGTCAAAATTCGATGTCTAAATCGGATTTTATGAGGTTTTAAAGTCAATGATTTCATATTCTTCGAAAATAGGGGGGGTCCCAAAATACACTCTTGATGCCAAATTTCGATGATTATTTTTTTAGACCCATAAATTTGGGCAATCCAACCACATCTGTGTGGTCGGATTTGTGAAAAACCACCGGCTGCTGGCCGAAAAGGCCGGTCGGCCCAAGAGTTGGGCAGCAGATTCTAATATATATATATATATATATATATATATATATATATATATATATATATATATATATATAATGAGAAATGCATTGGTTGTCAGGCCCCATCAAAAAATATGGAGGACGATGTTTTTTTGTCTAATCTGAGCTTGTAGAAGACCATGTTAGGCCCTATCAGAAAACATTGGGATGACCCAATCTTTGGTGCCAAACATACTTTTTTAGGCTATGATGTCTGTAAAAATTCCCAAAACCCTTGAGCACTTTATCTGGGCAGACTTTTTCTCTATTTTCTTTTTTTGTTTTTAGATGTGCTGCAATATGCTATTCCCAAAAAAACACACCATGGAATCAATTCTATCTGCATCATTTAGCTGCATTGGTTGTGTAAATAGTTCAGAATCTGTTCTAACTTACAATTATATTCTATGCTTTTTACTGTATCTGTTCCATCTAAGGTATCCTTTCAAGAGTACAAAAGAACTTTATTCTTTTCATTTGAAATTTGAAATTTGTCTGTTTCACTATCCACAGGAATGCTTGCAGCAGAAGCAGCATTTAGTGCTCTGACTGAGGGAACTGATATGGAGCCGTATTGGGATCATTTGAAGAAATCATGGATGTGGAAAGAATTATATACTGCCAGGAATTATCGCCCAGTGTGTAACACAATCTAACGCTCCATCTTTGTATCTTTGGGAGTTTATCCTGGCATCTTTAGTTTAGAGTACTGTTAAATAGGTTTGAACTTTGAAGCGCAAAATGAGGTTAAGGTGTATTGTTTAGATCAAGACATACAAACATATTCTGTTTTTGCTTCATAGGCTTTCAAGCATGGCGTGATTCCTGGACTGGCTATTTCTGCCTTGGAACAGTAAGGCCTGACCTTCTGGGATGTTGAATTTTACTGTTTTGTGGTTTCTTCCTTTCCCTTTGTGCTGTTTCTTTTACACTATAAGTGTCCATATTGGTGGTTATGTTGTTTTATTTGCATTTTGTCGATGGTTAATTGGTTATGTGTTATTTCTGCTTGTTCCAGCTATGTTTTCAGGGGACATTTGCCCCTTACATTGAAGCACGGAAAGCCAGATCATGAAGCCACTGATGTAAGAAATAGTCAATTTCATGTTGTCATTGATGCTTTTCTGTTTTCCATTTTTCCACTTATTATTCTTAATGTGGTCGATGGCTTCAATCAACGTCGGATGACCATACGCCATACTTGCAGCCTGCAGCTTCCCATTCTCCAATTCTCTATGCAAAGCCAGATGGCTTGGTGTCGTTTGATGTGCTCACATCTCTGTACAGGTTTTGTATTGTTTCATTTGATCGTATGATGTTAAACTTGATTTTTATGATGCCAACTTTATGTGCCTGATCTATTATTAGAATAGCATAACAGGCTTAAAGTTTCATAGGATAGGCTGGATAGCCTCTTATAGGTATAAATTTTCTTGGGTCACTTGAGAACCTATTGTATTAAAAAAAAGAAGTGAAAAAAGGAACAGGACCGGACCATGCCAACTAAATAAAAAAAAAGATAATAAAGGAACTGTGTTGGTTTGGGACATTGTTTATACTTTCCATCTGGGTGTCATCTATAGTTCAAGTAACACTGGAAAAGTTCAATATTCATATTCACACATATATTGTCACGTGAATACTTGCTTAGTCCTTGTTGTGGTGTCCAAGCGCTTATTGGACTTACCATTTTCTTCAATGAACACCACTGGTCCCAAAATGGCTTGTTATAGAACTAAAATGCGGGCATGAAGTACAAAGCTAGATATCCTTTGTCTGATTGTTCCTTCATTGGCCACATCTAAAAGTATTAAACCCATTTAAATTAGACTTGAAAGATTTAAGTCTGCAATTTTCTGTGGAAACTTTCTTTTTGTCGCCTCCCTCCTTCTCTTATAACCTATGTAGTTAAAAGTGCTAGGCAGACCTAGGTGGCAGACCCCAGAAAAAGGCCTAGGCAGTCCTATTTGACCGAAAAGATGGGGAAAAGGAGAATGAAGTTAGCAGAAAAATATGAAAAGTGGGGATTTTGAAAGTCCTCCACCTCAAACAATAGATTAGAAGATTGAAAAACCAAAAAGATAAATCTTTAGAGTTAAAATTTTGAAAAAAATATTTTTTGTTGAGGGCACCTAGGTGCCTCAGCCTAGGCGTCTATGTCAGAATTCCTGCAGAAATCAAAGAAGGGAGAGAGAGAGAGAGAGAGAGAGAGAGAGAGAGAGCTCTGATATTGTTGGGAATCAACAGCCTTGTATCCTTCACACACGCTGCGCTAATACATCATTAGCCTTAATAGGGTTACAATAATTTACACGTGGACAAAAGTGCCCCTGTATTAGTAACTCATTACATTAAAATACAAACCCTGAGAATGGATATGGATCTTTTATTGAATGGATCCATATCCAGCCCATATTCTAATACCCTCCCTCAAGTTGTGCATGGGAGTGAACCATGTGCAACTTGTTCTTCAGATACCAGAAACGTTGACTTGTAAGACTTTTTGTAAACATATCAGCAATTTGGTCTTCTGAAGGCACATAAACTGGTTCAATCTCTTTGTATGCTATCTTTTGTCTGATGAAATGTTGATCAATCTCGATATGCTTAGTTCGACTGTGATGAATGGGATTGAATGCAATTTGTATAGCACTTTTATTATTACACATAAGTATTGAATTTGAGATATCCTCCCCCATCTCTGTGAGTAGATGCCTAATCCAGGTCACTTCTGCAGTGGTGGCTGCCATAGATCTATACTCTGCCTCTGTGCTAGACCTTGCCACAGCCTTATGTTTTCTGCTACTCCATGAGACAAGATTTCTTCTAATGAAAACACAGTATCCTGAAACAGACCTCCTCTCATCTGGATCCCCTGTCCAGTCTGCATTTGTATAGGACAGTATGTTATGTTTTGGTGACTTCCATGAAGATTGAATATATATAAGTCCATCGCCTACCGTTCCTTTTAGATAGTGAAGGATGCGTTTGACAGCATCCATGTGACCAGTCTTTGGTTCATGCATGAACTGAGATACTTGATTAACAAAATATACAATGTCTGGTCTAGTAAAAGTAAGATATTGCAACATACCCACTAAACTGCGATACTTGACTGCATCAGAATATAACTCACCATCACAAATACTGAGCTTTTGGTTGACAACACTGGGTGTAGGTAGAGGTTTACAATCTGTCATTCCTGCTTTAGCCAGAAGATCAAGAGTGTATTTGTGTTGAGTTAATGACATTTTGTTATTTTGTCTGTCCACCTCTACAAGAAAGTATCTCAGTTCCCCAAGGTCTTTCATTTTGAACTGCATACTCAATAAAACTTTAATTCGTTAAATGTGGTCTGGAGCATTACCAGTGATCACAATATCATCAACATAT
The DNA here is from genome assembly GCF_984573655.1 of Nuphar pumila. Lineage (NCBI taxonomy): Eukaryota > Viridiplantae > Streptophyta > Magnoliopsida > Nymphaeales > Nymphaeaceae > Nuphar > Nuphar pumila. The sequence goes on along the minus strand of NC_143257.1, from coordinate 127,729,191 downwards.
ATGAGTAAGCAAACCAGGGTGGTATCATTTCTGTATATAAACAGAGAATGATCTAGTTGGGAAAGAAAGAAACCATGCTTCTGAATCTCTAAGGAGAAGCTTTCGAACCATGACCTGGAAGCTTGCTTCAAACCATACAAGGCTCTGGTTAACTTGCATACATACTCTTTTGGGTCTCTCTCTGTATAACCTTGAGGCTGCTCCATGTAGACCTCTTCCTTTAAATTTCCATGAAGGAATGCATTTTTTAACATCAAGCTGACTAAGGATTCAACCATGTTCAATTGCCAAGCCAAGTATGATGCGAATAGTTCCCATTTTCACCATTGGGCTGAATGTCTCATCGTAATCCTGACCATATTCTTGAGTGAAACCCTTGGCTACAAGATGTGCCTTGTACCGTTCAATGCTACCATCCGGTTTATATTTAATTTTATATAGCCATTTGGAACCAACAACATTCTTATCGGGAGGACGACCAACTTGAAAGTTTTCCTTTACGATGAAAGCTTTTCTTCACGCTGCACCTGCGATGAGAAAGAGAATAGAGAGAGAGAGAGAGGGAGAGAGAGCAGTTACGGCTGTCACGATTTCAGTAATGAAATCGTGACCTAAACTTAGATATTTAAGTTACATTACAGTATGGGTCCGGGTCTGGTGTATCCAGACCCGATAAATGAAAAACAAAAGTTACATGGTTACGTTACATGTTACATGGATTGGGTACATGGATCGGGTCAGATCCTATGTACCTTTTTCACCCCCCCTCAAGTTGATTATGGTTTTGAACCATGAACAACTTGCTTTTAAGCATCCAAAAGCGGTCCTTGGTTAACCCTTTGGTAAATATGTCTGCAACCTGTCTTTCAGTGCTGACAAACTCAGGCTCAATCTCTTTTTCTTCAACCTTCTGTCTCACAAAGTGTTGGTCGATCTCAATGTGCTTGGCACGACTGTGATGTACTGGATTAAAAGATATGTTGATTGCACTTTGATTGTCACAGAGCAAGGTAGTGTGGGAGATCTTTTCTCCTACTTCAGTAAGAAGATGCCTGATCCATGTGACTTCGGCAGTGGCAGCAGCCATGGATCTATATTCAGCCTCAGTGCTTGATCTAGCGATAGCTTTTTGTTTTCTACTGCTCCAAGAGACTAAATTTCTTCCAATGAAGGCACAATATCTTGATGTAGATCTTCGTTCGTCAGGATCCCCTGCCCAGTCTGCATCACAATATACAGTAATTTGGTGCTCGTCTTGGCCATATGACTGTGGTAAATATATCAATCCATCTCCAATAGTGCCTTTCAGATATCGAAGGATCCTCTTGACTGCTTCCATATGTCCAGTACGTGGCGCATGCATAAATTGAGACACTTGATTGACTGAATAAACAATATCAGGTCTAGTGAATGTGAGGTATTGTAACATTCCTATTATGCTACGATACCTGGTGGGGTCATCACACAGATCTCCATCATGAGCGCTAAGTTTTTGGTGAAGTACACTCGGAGTTCCTAGAGGTTTGCAGTCTTTCATGCCTGCCTTGCTGAGAACGTCAACGGTGTACTTGTGTTGAGTGAGTATCAAGCCATGAGCCTGGTTATCAACTTCTACACCAAGAAAATAGCGTAGAATTCCAAGATCTTTCATTTTGAACCTTTGACCTAATAAGTCTTTTATTTCTTGGATGTGGTCCGCAGAGTTTCCTGTGATGATAATATCATCGACATAAATTAATAATAGAGTGGTCACAGGCGGGCTTTTAAAAATAAATAATGAGTGGTCCAACATGGAACGTGAAAATCCATGTTTCTGAATCTCCAACGAGAAGCTATCAAACCAAGAGCGAGATGCTTGCTTCAGGCCATAGATGGCTCTTTTTAGCTTGCATACATGGGTTTTACAATTTTGTTCTTGATATCCAGGGGGTTGTTCCATGTATACTTCTTCCTTCAAATTCCCATGTAAGAATGCATTTTTTACATCAAGCTGACTCAAATTCCATCCATGTTCAACAGCCAGGGAGATGATGATTCGAATCGTTCCCATTCTTACAACCGGACTAAAAGTCTCATCATAGTCTTGCCCAGCTTCTTGAGTGAATCCTTTTGCTACAAGCCTTGCCTTATATCGTTCAATTGTTCCATCTGGCTTGTACTTGATTTTGTAGACCCATTTGCATCCGACAACATTTTTATCAGGTGGTCTGGGAACAACTTCCCATGTTCCACATTCATGCAAGGCTTGCATTTCATCATTCATGGCTTCTACCCATTTCATAGAAGCGGCTGCCTGATAATACATGATGGGCTCTTCGTCCTTATTGATGGCAGTTAAAAACAGTTGAAGATCCAAGGAGAAGTTGTTATAACTGACCCACCTGTCAATAGGATGTCGTATGCGGTTTGATTTTCTGGCTGCAAGAGTATGAGAAGGCACAGGATTGGCGACTGAGACATGATCTGAATGGCGTGATGTTGTCGGCCTCTGTCTAGAATAGACAATACCTTTGTATTTGCCCGGTATTTGTATTTCTTCTGCATTCTGTGACTCCGACGTCCCAGTGTTCTCAAACACCTCTCCTTCTTGTTGCACACAGTCTGAGGAACATGCTTCATTGGAACCAGCAAAAAGTTCTGAGCTCAGCCAAGGATAATAAATTTCAGTTGGCATATTCGTTGTGTCAGCTCTGTGATCAAAATTTTGTTCATCAAAGACAACGTTTCTTGAGGTTCTGATGCGTTTGTTGGTGGGATCATAACACCTATATCCTTTGTAGTCATCTGCATATCCCACAAATCTGCACTTTTGGGTCTTGTCTTGAAACTTGTTTCTCAGGGACTGATCGATATGTACATAGCAGACACAACAAAAAACACACAGATCATAATAACTAGGATGAGTTCCAAAAAGACAGTGATAAGGAGACTTATTTTCCAGAACAACCATAGGCAGTCTATTTATCACATGCACGGCAGAATGAAAAGCTTCTGTCCATAAGTTGATGGGAAGATTGCTCTCATGGAGCATACTCATGGCACTTTCAACGATATGCCTGTGTTTTCGTTCAGCAATTCCATTTTGTTGAGGGGTGTGAGGACATGACACCCTTCTTCCTATACCGTTATTTTGAAGAAAAGCAATAAAATCACGGGATGAGAATTCCCCACCTCCATCACATTGGAAAAATTGAACGGACTCAGAAAATTGATTTTTGACAAGGGAAAGAAAATTTTGAAACAAAGAGAAGACTTCCGACTTATTTTTTATGAAATATATCCAAGTGTATCGAGAATAGTTATCGACAAATATTAGATAGTATTTGCTTCCAGATCCAGAGGCAATTGGAGCGGGTCCCCATACATCAGAACAGATTATCTCAAAAGGTTTTGAAGCTCTCTTATTAATGGAATGAAAAGGCAATACATGACTCTTGCAGGAAAGACAACTGGAACATTTGTGACTTTTCTCATCCCTATTGAGACTTTCTTTTGGAATGAGATTATTAGATACAAGTTTCTCAATAAAATGACTCCCACAATGTGCTAACCGACTATGCCATAAGAATGGCTTATTACATTCAGAAATACTAAAAACATTAGCAGAAGAGGATGAACACGACTCTAATGAGGGCTTTGAATTCAGGTGAACTGGACGAACAGCATGACAAGGAGCTTCTTCAAAGACATACATATTGCCTCGTCTCTTTCCTTCAGCGAATGTTTCCCTCGTGCGTAGGTCCTTGACCTGCACAGAGAAGGGAGTGAATTCAACTGAAGCATTATTATCATCAATAAGTTTGGAAACAGAGACAATATTTTTCTTAATGTCAGGAGCATGAAGAACGTCTGAAAGAGTAAGAGTGGAATATGACATGGGAATGACAGTTTTTCCGACATGAGAAACAGGATGGTGGGATCCATCTCCAGTGACAATCTTACTTTTTCCAAAATAAGGAATGGGATTAGAAATCTTACCTGCATCACCTGTCACATGAGTCGCTGCTCCTGAGTCGACAAACCAAGTACCTTCATCACTCTGCTTCAATTTCAACTCTGACAAGGCAGATATTAGCAGATCTTTAATCTCTACACTATTTGATACCTTCCTTTTGTTTTCTGTTTGTGGACCCTTTCCTTTATTCTCTGGATTATGCCAACAATTCGCCTTGATATGCCCCTTTTTGTTACAAAGGAAGCAAGTAGGAATGGTTCTTGATCCCTGCGCATGAGCTGACGTATTTGGAGTGGGAAGCAGACCACGCCCTCCGTGTCCACTGCGCCATTGTCCTCCTCGTCCTCTACCATAAGTCACTCCTGTGGCAAAAACTTCTTGGGAATTTGTGTGAATGCGAGATTCCTCAGAGAACCCTTTCAGCGTCATCTCATACTGAATCAATTTTGCTCGCAACTCATCAAAGGTAGGAAGGGCAGGGAGACACAATAGTGAAGTGACGATCATATTGTAGTCGGATCCCAATCCACTCAGAGTCTGTTGCACCATATCACTGTCACTTACCGCGCATCCTATAACTGCAAGTTGGTCTGTGATAGTCTTCATCTTGTTTAGATATTCCATGATGGTCATGGAATCTTTTCTCAGCATTTGAAATTCCCTCTTGAGAAAAACCATTCGTGCCTGCGAAACTTGTGAATATGTTTGAACCAATTTTTCCCAAAGTTGCAAAGCAGTACAATTGTCGGGAATTGCAACAAGGACCTCTTGGGACAAGGTGGAAGTGATATATGCAACCACCGACTGATCTTTCCTTTCCCAGTTGAGGTACTCTACATTCTTGACATACACAATTGAACTTACTCCTTTGTCATCTTTTTCTTCTCTCGTAACAAATTCGAGTGGAGCGAGAGTGGTTCCATCAAGGTGACCTAAGAGACCTTGACTCCTTATAAAAGGAATGATTTGTCTCTTCCAAATCAAGAAGTTTGAGGTAGTTAACTTTTCAGAAACGAGTTGAGTGAGAAAACTTGAAGAAAGATTGGATGAAGAGGAATGAAGATCCATGAAGAAGAGTTTTAACAAGAAAAAGAACCCCTTTTTGTGTTACCAGAGTACCCACAGAATGCTCAGTCTGCAGCCAGAAAGATTTGCCTTTTTTTTTTTTTTACGACGACTGAGAAACTCGAAAATTGGTGACCAGAGGCTGTCAAAAGAAATGCAGACTGTATTTTTTTTTTTAAGGTCGGATATTTAAGCAATGAAAAGAAATTCAGACTGTAATTTTAACGTGGAAGTAATGAGGAACGAAAGAAAAAGAAGAGAAACAAAATCCAGACTGTATTTTCAATGTGAATCCCACTGGTAACAGTCAAAAGGAATATAATACGAGAAAGGGGTTCTGAGAGTCGACTCAAAGAAGTTATCACACAAATAGCAGGCTGGACATCAAAGGGATTTAGAATCCCAGATTTGATGTCGCAGGTCTGTGCCGAAAGCACGATCAGACTGCGGATCCAGCCCAGTAGAAGAAGCAAAGACTGAAGAGATTTCACGTGATTCCCTTACGTGAACAGCTTAGGGATTCACGTGAGGTGTGAATCCACTAAACAGGAGAAGAAAAGACTGAAGAGAAACAGAAAAAAAAGGAAAAAAAAAACGAGAGATAGAAAGGGAAAACGATAGATAGAAATTGGGGATGGAGGTAGAGAAAAAAAAATCTGAAGAAGAAAGGAAGATGGGAGATGAACGACCTCAAACCTTTGATCTGTCGCACCTTTGGAATCCCCTTCGACCCCTAGATGGATCTAATGCTCTGATACCATGAAAGTTTTCCTTTACGATGAAAGCTTTTCTTCACGCTGCACCTGCGATGAGAAAGAGAATAGAGAGAGAGAGAGGGAGAGAGAGCAGTTACGGCTGTCACGATTTCAGTAATGAAATCGTGACCTAAACTTAGATATTTAAGTTACATTACAGTATGGGTCTGGGTCTGGTGTATCCAGACCCGATAAACGAAAAACAAAAGTTACATGGTTACGTTACATGTTACATGGATTGGGTACATGGATCGGGTCAGATCCTATGTACCTTTTTCACAACTATCTCCCATGTTTGACACTCATGAAGTGCCTCGATCTCCTCATTCATCGCTTCAATCCATTTGTTGGATTGGACAGCTTGATGAAAACCAAGTGGTTCATCATGTTTTTCAATCTTGGATAGAAAAATTTGAAAGTCCATAGAAAAGTTGCATAACTAACCCATTTTTCAATAGGATGTCTTATCCTGCCTGATCTTCTTGGTGTTTCTCTGTTATCAGGCAATGCAATGTGTTCTTCAACAAGTACATTTGTTTGCTCTCTGGGTCTCCTGGTATACACATTACCTTTGTATCTCAGACATGCTGTTTGTGATGCATCATCTGAAACCGTCTCACCATGTATGCCTTCAGGGATCAAAATAGTATCTTCGGCAGTATGTGAAATAAGTTCAGCACTAAGCCATGGATCATACCAATTACCAGCTGCGTCACCATGTTCTCGATTGTGATTTGCTTTACTTTCCAGAAAATTATTTTCATCAAAAACAACATTTTTGGAAATTATAATCTTCATATTGGCAGGATCATAACACCTGTAACCCTTATGTTCATCTGCATAACCAACAAATTGGCATATGGAGGCTTTGTCCTGAAATTTAGTTCTCATGGATTTGTCAATGTGTACATAACATGTGCATCCAAAAACTCGTAATTCATCATAATCAGGATGTACACCAAAGAGAACATAATAGGGAGACTGATTTTCAAGGATAGGCATAGGAAAACGATTTATCACATGAGTGGCTGTGTGAAAGGCTTATGTCCAAAGACTAATGGGCAAGTTACAATCATGCATCATACTCATTGCACTTTCCACAATATGTCCATGCTTACGTTCAACAATTCCATTTTGTTCTGGAGTGTACGGGAAAGAAACTTTACGATGTATCCCATTATCTTAGAGAAAATCTAAAAATTCTTTGGAGGAATACTCACCACCTCCATCACATTGGAGAATTTGAATGTTTTGGGAGAATTGAGTTTTAACATAGGCATGAAAGTGACTGAAGATGGGAAAAACCTCTGATTTGTGTTTCATAAAGAATATTCAGGTAAAACGAGAGAAACTGTCAATAAAAGATACATAATATTTGCTTCCAGAAGATGAAGGATTGGGGGCTGGGCCCCAAACATCAGAACATATTATTTCAAAGGGCATGGAGGCTCTTTTATTTATTTGATGAAAAGGAAGTACATGACTTTTGCAGACCTGACAACTGGGACACGTTTTATCCTTCAATAAAGGTGAAACAGACTCTGAAAGAAGACCATTGGACACTAACTTTTCAATAAAGACTTGACTACAATGACCAAGACGAGAATGTCAGAGATCTGACTTATTACATTTGGATATACTTAAGACGCTTTTGGAGACATGATCAGACTTGGGCTTCAGGACACTGGAGGCTGAATCTTCATTGAAGACATACATGTTTCCACGTCGCTCTCCTTTAACGAACATCTCCTTCGTTTGAAGATCCTTGACAAAGACAGAAGTAGGAGTAAATTCCACAGACGAATTGGTAGAGTCAACAAGCTTTGAAACAGAGATAATATTTTTCTTTATATTTGGCGCATGAACAATATCAGATAAAGGAATAGATGACTCAGACAAAGGAATGAGGACATTGCCTATGTTTGAAATAGGGTGGTGAGTCCCATCTCCAGTTACAATATTAGATTTACCAAGATAAGGAGTCAAGGTAGAGAACTTACTTGCATTGCCAGTGACATGAGCTGCTGCCCCAGAGTCAACATACCATATTCCCTCATCACTCTGTTTTAGATTCAAGTTGGCCATCACAGATAAGAGAAGATCCTTAGCATCATCGGTGACTCGAAATGTACCTGCAGTTTCTGATGTAGCAACATTTCTATTATTTTGTGTTCTATTCCGATTTTGTGGATTGAACCAGCAGTTGGCTTTGATGTGACCACATTTGTTACACTGGTAGCATGTGGGAACATTCTTTGAAATACTGACATTGGAATTTGGTGTAGGCGTCCACCCTGGATTGGAGTTCCCCTGCTTCTGCCACGTCCTCCTCGTGAACGATCAGCTATTATCCTTGTGGCAAGAACCTCATGCGTAGACGATTGTCCTGCTGAAGCATCAGACATGCTTTTTAGAGTCATCTCGTACTGAAAGAGTTTAACACGTAATTCTTTAAAACTGAGTAGCGTAGGTAAGCACAATAAAGACGTCACAAGAACATGATATTCTGATCCCAGAGCATTCAGTGTCTGCTGCACCTTTTCTTTATCTGACACTGGATATCCAACCATGGCTAACTGATCTGTGATGCTTTTGACTTGATTTAAAAATTCAATGATGCTCATTGCTCCCTTTTTTAACATCTGAAATTCGCGTTTGAGAAACAACACTTTGGCCTCCGATATCTGAGAGTAAGTTTGAGCTAAAACCTCCCACAAAACTTTGGATGTGCAATCATTAGGAATGAAAATCAGTACTTCTTGTGATAATGTGGAAGTGATGTATGCAACAAGTGCCTGATCGAGCTTCATCCAAGAAACAAATGCAGGATTGCGAACAATATTCGGCAATCCTCCATCCTCTTTGGCTTAAGATGTGATGGATTCTGGGGGCATTGGAGTGGAGCCATCCAAGTGACCTGAAAAGTCTTGATTTTGAATAAAAGGAACAATTTGCCTTTTCCAAGTCAGATAGTTGTTTGTAGTTAGTTTTTCCAAAACTAGCTGCCCCAAGAAATTGGAAGAAATACCCGAATTGGCTGAAGTATCCATTTGTAGGCTTGTTGACAACCTTTTTTTGTGTGGAAATAACACTGGTGACTAAAACTGGACTGTTTTATCAGAAACTGACACAGTTGACAGAAATCGGCACAGTGTCACGACAAGAGAAATGGGAGCTCTATATATACCTCTTTTTTTTTTAGAGTGTATGGAAAGTTTGACAAAAAATGAATGAGGAAACGAAAATGAATGAGGATATCACAGGCAGATTCCTAGTTGGAAAACCAGGGAACTCGATTTTACTGATATCATAATATAAGACGTTAAATATGATGAATCAACAGGAAACTAAAGAATAAATTTTCACGACAGAAACTAGAAAGATAGATATTAGAAGATGATGAAGTAAAACAAATGGAAAACCGAAAACTCGACCAATAAATTTTCACGATAGAAACTAGAAAGATAGATATTAGAAGATGATGAAGCAAAACTGGTTGGAAAACAGGAAACTCGACCTGTTAAGATTGGGCTGTTGGGTTCGGCTGAAGAAGATGATCTGCTGAAGAGGATGAAGGGGACTCGGCTGAAGGGTCTTTCTATTGGGTTCGGCTGAATAAGATGAAGGGGACTCGCTGCTCGCTGCTCGCTAAAGGACCTACTGTTGGGTTCGGCTGAAGAAGATCGGCTGCTGAATAAGATGAAGGGGACTCAGGGGACTCGCTGCTCGCTGAAGGATCTACTGTTGGGTTCGGCTGAAGAAGATGAAGAGGACTCGGCTGAAGGATCTCAGCCTATGAATGGGAAAGACTCGGCTGAAGAAGAGATGAAGACGTGCTTTTCACGTTTCGGCTGAAGAGATTTTTATGCCCAGACCTGCCGCTGCTCTGATACCATGTCAGAATTCCTGCAGAAATCAAAGACGAGAGAGAGAGAGAGAGAGCTCTGATATTGTTGGGAATCGGCAGCCCTGTATCCTTCACACTGATATTGTTGGGAATCGGCAGCCCTGTATCCTTCACACACGCTGCGCTAATACATCATTAGCCTTAATAGGGTTACAATAATTTACACGTGGACGAAAGTGCCCCTGTATTAGTAACTCATTACATTAAAATACAAACCCTGGGAATGGATATGGATCCTTTATTGAATGGATCCATATCCAGCCCATATTCTAATAGTCTAGACTACAACCCAGCGCCTAGGCACGCTTTTGACCACAAATCTTGTAGTAGTATACTTAGTTGTCGAGTCGGGTGACTAGTCGACTAGTCACCCTGGTCGCTGGCTGAGCGACTAGTCGACCACCCTTTAGTCGGCTGGGCCCAATTAGGGCGACTAGTCTTTCGACTTGGACGACTAGTCAACAACTAGTCGTTGACTGACTAGTCACCAAATAGGGCCCAACTTGTAATTTGTTAGGAAGTTTCTATTTTTTTAGGTTAATCCATTTTGGTTAGTTTCCTTTTATTGTTTCCATTTGTTACCTTTATCTTTTCTACCTCTTTCCTTTATCTTCTTTGGTAGTTAACCTGTTTTACTTTTTTTTTGGAAGATAAATACTAAAAATCTAGAATAGATACTAGAGAAAGAACTCTCATATGCTCTCTCTCTCTCTCTATACACTGGACACTATTTTTGAAAGAAGATTGAAAGAAGACTGAAGATTGAATATATATATATATATATATATATATATATAATATATATATATATATAACAGATGTCTCTGTTGTGTATATATAATATATATAACAAAGGTCACTTTATATATGAACTCTTAAGTGACATTAGATACTTAAATTTGCGTTTATCATCATGTGATGTTGAGTGCAGTGGGTGAACTATGGGGTTTACTTGATTCATAATGATATTTCATTTGTTGATTTTTTGTTAGTCCACCGACTTGGACCGATTAGTCCCGACTAGTCTTTTCAGGGCCTTGACCGATTTTGACAACTAAGGTAGTATAGTTGAAAACTGAAGCAATTATGGGTTTTCTGGGTATAATGCAGTATCAGGTGAATGGAGATCGTCCATTTAAATATCTGTCTGGTTATATTTGTCCATCTAAATTGTCTGTCTAGTTTATCTCTTATGACCATGGAAGGTCAGTTTCTGATTCTTGTCTAATATTTTGTTTCTTCTTGATGTGCACTTCCTTATATAGGAGTAACACTAATCATGAGCATGACCAGCCTGTTCACCTTCGCCTGAAGGACCCGAAAGTACCTGAGCTAATCAATTTTCCACAATATGCAGGACCAGAATCACGATATTGTCCTGCTCGTGTTTATGAGTAAGGAAAACTGCCTGCATCTGTGCAAATTAGAGCTAGTTTTGTTACTCAAGTTCTAAAGCTCATAACTCTCATTTCTGTGCTTTATTCCCTTTCCCTTTGTGTGTGTGTGTGTGTGCACACGTGTGCGTGGGTGCGTGCACACATGTGAATTCCAGTGTAATTCACTTTTACTGCTTCCTTCCTGGGATCCTCAGTGTGAAAATAGTCTAGGCATGCCACATGTATACTCATTATAACTTTGTCATTTGGGACACTGCTTGACTTGTTCATCATGGGGAGTTGGTAAACTTTCCTGGTTATCTTAAGAAGCATATGATGCCTGAACCAAGTTGTTGATACTAATTTTATTTGTTTGGTTATGCTTGTAATCTATTGGATGTAACTATTGTCATAATGAATAGGTATGTAGCGGATGATGAAGGACAACTAAAATTGCACATGAATGCTCAGAATTGTCTTCATTGCAAGGTATGTATTGTATTAACCATAAAAATGAACTTACCTTCTGACTAGAAGAATATGCAAAGTCCTTGTTCTGTCATCTTGGACCAGGTTGCTACTAGACTTATGTTGCAAGGTTTGTTGGTTAAATGCCTAGCTATCTATCAATGAAATTTCTAGAATATAGCTAGGTATTTTGGGGCCTTCTATTCAATCAGTCAAATGTGGTTCCGTTCTAGATTAGCTGATTCTCAGGTCCATAGTTGAGCTTGTTAAATGTGTACTGGCATATAACTTATCGATGCTATCCTCCACATAAGCATGCTTGTTTTCTTCTTCTGAAGTTGTATGGCTTGAGCAGATAATCAATCTTCCAATTTTCCTGCATTTGCATGAAACCTCATTTAGTTTATTTTTTCAGCAAACATAGGGGCTTGTATTCCTCAAATTGAGCTATATGTGTGTTGGCTATGCTTGAATTAGAGCCAAAAACTTGGTGATTGGCTCAGCAAGTCAGCAAAGAGGTTCCTCTATTTTCAATCATCCATATTCTTTTGACATTTTTAATCCCTTTCTCCTGATGAGGAGGAGCCATTTTAGGGGTTCAATAAGAAGCCTTCTCGTTGTTGCAATGAAAGGGTGCAGTTGCATACAAAATCTTGGGTTTATCTGAACTATGAATAAACTTATATGATGCCTTGATTCATCTAGTCAAAATCAAATTACTACTTTTATAAGTATATGAGACTTATTCTGCTAATCTCAGCATGTAACTTAAATAACCTTCAACTGGTGGAAGTTGATCAATGACTGTCTTCAAAAAAGGTATTATTGCTAAACAAGAGATACTCTTTTGGAATCTGCTGATGCTACCAACATCTGTGTCAGCCTGAGTGCTAATTAAACGATCTGATTTTCCTTGATGCTTGTCTAACTAGTACAAAGCACAAGATGGATTAGGTGAGGTGGCAATTTAGATGCATTGGTTGAACCTCTCAATTAGTAAAAGAAAGAGGAAATGTAGACTTGGTTACAAAGGCATGTGTTCAGATTGCCAAGATCACCCCTTGGCCTCTTATGTATTTCTCCATCATGCTGTCCCCCTGGTCTATTGGTTGTATCAAAAGATATCAGACACAATGGTTTAGGTTTCAAGAACTGGTACATGCAGAAGGAGAAGTAGGGGCGAGGGGGTGAGGGATAACTCTTCGGAAACCCTTCAGCTGCGCTGTTTCTGTTGCTGTTTAAATTTTCCTCCTACTCATCATCCCTGCTTCACCTCGTCTGATCCAAGGACATATCTTCAAGGCATTGTCCTCTTTAAACTGAATTCTCTATTCATCCCATCTTTTGAATCTGTAATGCGGTACTGAAGCTTTTTTCTTGATGTAAAGAGAAATATATCCTTGGTACTTCAGGCTACTGTGAGATGTCTACCAAGGATATTCATCCTTATGATCCACAATGGCTGCATGTTTGCTACTTTTAGTTGTTACCCATATCTTGCTACACAAACTGTGTGTCTTGAACTGGATGTAAATAAATGGATATTGCTGTTCTGGAATTCATTGCATTACATTAGTTCATGGGCTGTGTTGTCAGCTTAGGCGACTAGTCACCCTAGTCGGTAGCCAGCTGACTAGTCCATGGCCGTCTAGTCGGTAGGGCCATGGACCATCGACTAACGACCAACTAGATCGACTAGTCCCTACTAGTCAGTGAACGACTACTAGGTTTTTGGGTCAGTCCTGCATTTGGTTAGTTTTCTTTTCCCCCTTTTTGTTAAAAAAAAAGTTTCCTTTTTTTAAGAAGGTTTTTGGGTAAGTCTTATACATATATAAGTGAACGACAGAAGGTACTCCTGCCTGTGTGTGTATAAATAAGACGTGTATATATGTTTTTTCTGTATATTTGTTTGTGTGTATATATATATAGCATTTATTGGTACATTTATGTTTTTCTGTATATCTGTTTATATATGTTTATGTACATGTTTAACGTATTTATGTATATCTCTGTTTAGTGTTAGATGTATATACAGTGGGTGAACTATGTGGTTTACTATTTTTGGCACTTTAAGTGTTGTGTTCTTATACTTTTTTATTGATTTTATTTTAGTCAACCGACTTGAGCTGACTTGTCAAACAAACAAACAACAATGCCTTCATCCCAGACAATTGGGGTCGGCGATATGAACCAAAAAGAAAATCATTTTGGGTCCTCCACATGAATCCTTCTCCTCCACTCATTTCTATCCAATGTCATGTCCTCGGTGAGGTAACTAGTCCCAACTAGTTTTTTTAGGGCCTTGACTGACTTGTGCCGGACTTTCGATTTCGACAAGTTAGTTCATGGTTTGCACATTAAAGACCTTGGACACTCTTTTTTGAAAATAAAATGAATAAACAAGAAGAGCATTTTTGTCATATTTTGGAGCCTATAGGATTTAAAAAATGGCTTATATGTAAGGTGCTTCTTAATGAAGGAAAAATGGATAAGCTTCAAATTGTCTATACGTTAAATCTACATGTATTAATCCTGTTCGTGATCATGTTTTGTGCTACTGTGGTGACTTCTTAATAACGGCTCAGCATTTGCTAATTGTTTTTTGGTGATTTTGGTTCCCCATATTCAAATCCTTTCTTGAATTTGACTCCCCTTGCCTATGTGTACACAAATTCCTCTCTCTCTCTCACAGGCATGTGATATCAAGGACCCAAATCAGAATATCGAATGGACTGTACCAGAAGGAGGTGGTGGCCCAGGCTACACACTAATGTAATCGTTCCCTGTAAAGTGCTTATGAATTGATTGAAATTAGTTTAAAATCTCAATATATTTAGTAGCTAATGCTTGCACTTTGAATTGGTATGTTTTGATGGTCCACGTACCTCTCTAAATGATTTTTGGTGGGTTGGCAAGCAGCTGAATTGAGTCAAGCTTGTTTTATTCCTGCCAGTATAAGCTTGAGGTTGAGCCTGATCTGTGAGCTGGAGCCAAGTTTGAACCAGCCCATATCAGCTCGAGTCAAGCCTCAACAACAGTCAACGTGTTGTATTAACACAGTACAAAATGTAATCCACCATTTTAACTGAACTCTTGGCAATGTGCAACTTAGTTCATTTTACAGCTGAAAAAGTTGTATATAATGTTGCCAGAGGCGAAACTAGAAAATTTATGTAGGAAGGGCCATGCATTGAGGGTGCATGTTTTGCATGCCATAAAACCGCACACAACTTATCTAAGTACCAGTTGTAAAAATCAGTTTCTGCGCTGTATCTTTTTTCAAACGATATGCTGTATCGGCCGATATGCATAGTTATGTATCGGCCCATATTGGTTGATATTAAATAGTATTCAATATTTAAAAAATAAAAAATATTATATAAACATTATTATAATAACATAGTGGCTGATATGGGGCTGCATCGGCCTGTTTCAACCGATTTGGCCGATACAGCCCTTGTAGGGGGGGCGCATGGGCTCCCATATCGCCTCGTTCCCTATTGATCAGCCGATAACACTGCTAAGTACTTGACCTCACAATGAGCAGATATAAAGCACATGCCATTTGCATTCTCTAATTAAGAAGGCCAAGAAGCTGCTCCCACATTAAATGCATACACGCCTTACAAGAGTTCACTGAAAAGGATGGTTTACAGATAATGAGTACAAGAGGGGTTTCTTTGGTGCTCAAGTACTTAAGAATCAAGCAAGATAGCGTCCAAGATTGGGGTGAGGATAAAGTCTCACACACTATGCAAAGTGATAGGATAAGGTGGAGAGAGGACCCTATTGTAACACCATCCTAGTAGTCACCCATCATGTTGGATTCTTGATTTATGTTGATTTAGATTCAATTACAAATTACTAGTTTTGACATCCTCTAGGTCTGTAATTTTATAGCAACTGTTTTGAAGCCTTCAAACTTGTCAATGAATAGCTTAGTAAATCTGCCTGCAGCTTGCTGGATGCAATCAAGTTAACTTTAGTTCAATCTCTTCTTTCTCAAGCACCAACTGCCGGTTACTATTATTGGCCAATAATCAGAGGTTAAATAAGTTGTGGGTTTGATATTTGTGGACAACGTACAACCATACCATGCTTACCAACATTTTTTACTATATACCCATAAGCACATAACCAGCATTGTTATGAAGGTTGTAACAGAAACGGTACATTGAAATCTGTGATTTGTTGACTTACTCCCTGATGATGGTATTATGCTCGAGCATGCAGAACTGGAGGTTTGTATCGATAATTAGTTAATAATACTGTAATATGAACCATTTGGCTGAGTTGGTTCAATGTCCTTCCCTTTTGCCTGAACAATGAAAACCAACAATTTTTTTAAATAGACTACACTGGATGGGATGGCAGAAAGTGGTGGGAGCTAACTGATTTCCTCGAAGAGGTTAAAAGGATCTTCTGAAACTCCAAAGAAGTACGCGTGTACTCTCAGTATGTAATAGCCTGATCAGAACTGATTCGACTAACCAATTTGGTGGATCTTAACTCATCTTATAGGTAGCTTCGGTTTTGCATCCAAAGAGCACAAGGTAGAAAGATGCTAAGATGTATATAGTCATCACACTTTCTCAAAATTAGAGACTATTTTCAAGTTTTTTTCACACTTGGAGATGGTACAATTTTTCTCTCTAAAGGAAAACACATTATTGTGTGTTCAACCCTAGATTTGAGGGTTGAATATGATCCTACAACCAGCTTATCTAAGTCATAGTTCACTTAAGAACAAGTCCATTACTCAAGTCTATGCATATGGGCTCATAGAATATGATCACTGACAAATATGAGCCTTAGTTGCACTAACCTCAACCATCTAATCAACATGATCCAATAGCTCACAAACAGACACATGTAAAGTAACTTTTCTAAAAGTAAAAGTGTTATCATTCTCAAAAAAGGTAGGTGCCAACTCTCCCTTTTGAGCTCACACCCTTTGTAATAGTCAATGGTTGAAGTCCGCGCAAACAAGTGTTATATATATGTGTGTGTGTGTGCCTGCGCGCGGGCGGTTCAGTTAGGCATAAAAAAATGTAATGTGAGATCAAAGTAGGGATGGCAGTGGGGTGGGGCGGGGGACAAGGTCTCCACCCCCGCCCCGCCTCAAGATTTTATCCTCCACCCCCGCCTCCATCCCCGGCGGGGAATGTATTTTATCCTCCATCCCCGCCTTCATCCCCGTTTCATGTCCTCCATCCCCGGTTCAAATGGGGATGAGGCGGGGCAGGGCGGGGATATTGCGGGGGAAAGTGGTTGGGGTGGGGTTGAGGCAGGGATCGTGGTGGGGACGGGGCGGGGAAAAGTGCACGTCCATCCCCGCCTCCACCCCCGGACGGGGATGGATTTTAACCTTCGTCCCCGCCTCCATCCCCGGTCCAAACGGGGCGAGGCGGGCGGGGCCCCACTTTCCCCCGGTCCACTGCCATCCCTAGATCAAAGATTGGTTTTATGATTGAAAGTTTCTATTATGTTTACGTATAGGTCTGTGTATTTGTGCACACACACACACAGATATATATATATATATATATATATATATATATATATATATATATATATATATATATATATATATATATATATATATATATATATATATATATATATATGCACAGTTATAGCTATACACAGTTTTATGTTTTGATTTTTGCTTAGGCATGGAAATATGTATACGTGTCTTGATTTTTAAACAATAAATTTTATACGATATGTACAAATAATTTCTACTCACTTTGCCATGGTGACTTGTGTCTTTTAATTTTGGAATTTAAAAAAGATTTCAAACATGAATAGACCTATGTGATCAATGTGCTACATCCATGAATAGTGTGTGCTAGTTTTTGTGTCTGGAGCATATAAAAAATTTGACTGTATGCACCAATGGGTGCTTTGATGAGACTAAGAGAGTCTATATATTTGAGTTGCCTAAAAAGATTAAATAAGAGCGAAAGACACTATTAATCAAGCAAAACAAAAATGAAGATCGGTTCATTAAGGGTGACCGACATTTTTAACTGTGGAATATGTTATCTTGAGTGCAAGGGAGTTTTTTTTGTCCATCACTTCTGTCTAGAAGTAGTGTGTCCATTTTACTTCAGTTGAAAGTGTCGCATACCATGAGTCTGCTGACATAGTGCAACTTCGGCTCCTAAAACTGCGGCAAGATTTGGTGAGCCATCTATGGTAAATAAAACATATCAAATAGTATGTCAAACCCACCCCTTGCAGATGCTTTAGACCTATGGCAGTATCCGTAAGGATGTTAATGGAAATTAAACCTATGTATACATGAATAAGATTATATTTTGACTAGATGGAGAAAATAATTTTCTGGAAAAAAAGTATGAATCCAAGATGATTTTCTTTTGTTAATTTCACAAAAATCGATTAGAATTGGCTGTTGTCTTGATTTATCTGAATATATTGTATTAACTTAAATGGTAAATCACGAATCTCTTTCTATTCTATTGTCATACAAGTTCTCATGCCAAGATTGTAGTTGTTCTTATCCCAATAGTTTTCCAGTTTCAAGTGACATGATTTGAATTTGTTAGCAAGACTAGACAGATGTTAGATGAACACTTGCCAAATATCCACACCTTAAGGAATGTTCAAATTTTAGGATTTGTATTATCTGAACATTGTGTCGGAAATTGTAAAGTCTTTCTGCATTGTTGCTTATCTGTGAGGCACCAATATTTTTTACTAAGCAAGAAAAGAGTTATGCTTTCATGGACTTTTATTAATAATCATTTAATTTACTACATAGTTAGGTTAGTTGAAAAAAATGGGTAAGAATTTCATAATGTTGCGTAGTCTCCTACTACCATCTGATCCTTTTAGAGTGTCTGATGAGTTGAAAACTAATCGGGCCACTTGGCGTTGTAACTTGTCAATGTAAAACACCACAAGGTCCAGATATTTCCTTATATACATTTAACCTGAGGCATATAAAGGTGTCGGTCCTAAAATGTCTTTAAAAAACTTTAGTCTTATAAATCAGGAAAAAAGTGGGGGCCTAAATAGGATTGTACTCTTCCTTTTATAGTTGGTGGAGCAGTTTCCTTGGCTTTTGCTGAGAAAGAAAAGGTATCTACACCAATAAATATAGATCTTCAATAAATTCATCTGTAACTAGTTCAGAGGCAGGGAAAGACCGGAAACTTGAAATACACTGGCATGAGTTCGCATCACATGTAGTGACTAATTAGAAATATATAAATAGTTATGACTAAGTTACTAACCATGTTTAATGGGAAATTTAAGCTAATTATTCTATATATAGCTTCATAACTATATATGTTGTGTTATATAATGTTGCATTTGTATTATATCTTAAGTTAAGAAACACGAACATATCCTAAATTAACAATGTATCTAGTAATTCAAAAACCAAAAAAGGTAGGTGAATCTGTTTAAGAGAATTCATGCCATGATATGCTCCTGATATTTCATTATAGCATCATCACATGTAACTGAAAATTTTCATTCAAGCCATCTGTTGCATAGTACCAGCTTATGCCTTCTCTTTATCCACCTTGACGACTTGTGTAGTCAAAAGGGTGCATAGCCATCTAGATGAGCCAAACAAAAACAACAAACAACAACAACAATAACTACGCCTTCATCCCAAAACAATTGGGGTCGGCGATATGAACCAAAAAAGAAAATCATTCTGGGTCCTCCGCATGAATCCTTCTCCTCCAATCATTTCTATCCAATGCCATGCCCTCGGTGAGGTTCAAAGCATTCATATCCTTTCCTATCATCTCCATCCAAGTCTTCTTCGGCCTACCTCGACCTCTTTTGACTAATATATTTTTTCATTTGTCCATCGTTCTAACTGGAGCATCATTAGGCCTTCGCCGAATATGTTCAAACCACTGTAAACGATTTTCTCTCATCTTATTTTCAATGGATGCAATGCCTACCTTCTTACGTATCTCCTCATTTCGAATCTTATCTTTTATTGTATTTCCACACATCCATCGAAGCATACGCGTCTCAGCTACATTCATTTTTTGAATATGATGTCTCTTGGCTGCCCAGCATTCCGTACCATATAATAAAGTGTGCCTAATTGTCGTCCTATAAAACTTTCCCTTCAACCGCAATGGCATTCTACGATCGCACAACACTCCAGTTGCACTTTTTCATTTCATTCACCCAACCTTTATCCTATGGTTTACATCTCCATCATTTCGAATGATAGATTCCAAATATTTGAAACAGTCATCCACCGATATTTTTTGCTCGCCAAGCTTCACTACACTCTCATCACTACTGCGTTTCTTACTAAACCGACATTCCATATATTCTGTCTTACTCTTACTCGACGTAAAACCTCTTGCTTTCAATGTTTGTCTCCATAATTCTAACTTAGCATTAACCCCAGCTCTAGACTCGTCAATCAAAACAATATCATCAGCAAACACCATACACCACGACACATTTTCTTGAATTGATTTCGTAAGCTCATCCATCACTATAGCAAATAGGAAAGGACTTAAAGTAGATCCTTGATGTAACCCAACTGTTATAGGAAAATTGCTTGTCACCCCTCCACAAGTGCGGACATTGGTTACCACTCTTTCGTACATATCTTTAATTATAAAACAATTTCATTTATTTTTTATAAATTTTAAATCTAAAACTCAAACTTTTTTGCTTTCTATCTCTTAATGTGTTGTTGAGGTGGGAGAGTCTTGCACCCTTTTCCTCTTTTTTCTTCTTTTTTGGCATCAACTAGGACCTAAAGTAGGTTTTTCTACAGGGTCTGCTAATTGGGATGTCAATCAGTCTGAAATATCCGATTTTCGACCCAAAAACGGATCCGATTAGCCGGATCCGGTAAAAAAAAATTGAGTCCGATTGCTAATTGGACTCAAACTCGGTACCCGCATTTCCAGGTCCGAGTCCGAGTCCAAAATCCGAAATCCATTTCCGAAGTCTGACCCAAATATATATAATATTCGGATATTTTATGATTTTATGTTAATCGGACCCAGACTCAGTTTCGAATCTGAGTCTGAGTCCGAATACCCTGGGTCCGATTAAGTCGGATTCGGTTGAGGCAAGGTCCGACCCGTTTACATCCCTATCTGCTAACCAAGTCTGCTCTAACACTTTTAACTACATAGCTGGTGACAACCAACCATATGAGAGGACATAAGACTCAGTTTTCCTAGGAAACTATCATGACCACCATCCTCCCAACCAAAAAAAGAACAAAAGAAATTGAAATTGTGGTTCCCAAGTCCAGCTATAGAACTACTTTATAGGGTGGATGACTAGGTAATTCATGGCCCTGTGCTCCTACTTCAGATGCTTAACTTGGGTATATCAAGCAATTATCTTCCACAAACTTGTAGAGGAAACAACTTTAATGACATAAACCTACGGGTGGATTTACCTTGAATAGAGATCATGGAGAATAAAAAAACCCACTTACCTTTATTGCATAAGTTACCTGAATGCGAACATTTACAAAATGAGACGCTACTATCAAATTGTATAAGACCAAGGAGTAAGGCTTGAAATTTAAAGAGTACTGAAGAAATCAGAACTCTTGAAGCAGAGGTGATCAACTACTAGGGTCGAGGACAGAGTAGTTCCGCTCTATAGAACACAACCATGTATTCTAGAGGGTGGGCCCCACCAGCATATGGCTGTGCTTTTACGTTCCTTTTTGCGGGCGGAGCGCGGTGGTTGTAAGACTACACGGGTACTCAACCTGTGCAATGAAGCTCCATTATTTGACGTCAAGCTATCCAGTGCCGATCACAATAAGGCCTTAAATCAATTGAAATTTGCAATTTTAACTCAAAGGGTAATTTGATCAACTTCCTATCTAATAGAAGAACACTGTTTACAGTCAGATAAAGAAGGCGTAAAAGAAAGGAGTGCCAAAACGCTAGTAGTTCTAACAAAAAATGAAGGTAGACGATAGCTGCAGAATGCAAGTTAGCCTTTGAATTCTGATATTTAGGGCCTTTGTAACATTTTTTTTATATGCTAAAAACTTATTGCCAGCCAGACAAGTTCATCAGCATTTAGAGCAATTATTGTCTTCGGCACCCTTCCTTAATCTCGATATATGCCTAGAAAAGAAGCCCCTCACGAGATAGTAATGCCCCTTTCTGCATGTCAATAACAAAATTATGTCTATACATGTCCATTATTGTGACAAAAACATTGTCGATTGTTCACTATAGCTTGAGATAATCCTTTCATTTTCAGCTAGTGCATTCTTTAACGTGAAGGCAAGCTAAAGAATGAAGTAATGAAACCAGTCTTCCATTGCTGCGCCTGTTTTTGACCCTGAAATCCTCCTCTTAATCTGGAACAGACTTTTTGGCATTTGCATCACCCTAAATATGTGACAATACCAAGTTTATGCTTGGAGTGGTGTTCAACTTATGGATTACGAACTCACACCAGCCTGAACAAACAAAATAAAAAACGTGAAATGAACTAGGAATTGGAAATGGCAGAAGACTTTGAGATAAGTGTTAATTTGTTACCCTAAACATGCAGAGAAAGATGGTTCAGTGAACTACCTTCATGGTATTATTTTGTGGATATGGATGACACTAATGCATGTGTCACCATTCCGCTTATTGTCACCATATCGTCAAACTACGATTGCTTCAGCATCTCCAGCAGTCTTTTCATTCCACTGAAAAAAGACATTTTTACTGTTAGACCAGAAATATACCACATATTCCCTTTCAAATCTCTGATTTCCTTTTATAGGAAAGCACCGTAGAGGTTGTTCAAAAGCAACTTCTTCTGTACCTTTTCGGGCAAAAAGGCATCAGTTCATTGATAACTTGGATAAAAACAAGAGAATCTACATCGTTGTCACTGGATTTTTGTAACTTCCCTGGAGCTTCAATGATCAAAAGAAATTAGAATAGCTACAAAATCATTCCTATGGAGGAAATTGAGGGGTGCAAGGAACATGCCTTGATGAATTTTAGGGACTGATGGACCACCCGAGAGATATGATCTAGAAGCAGCATCCAAGTGATGGTTTTCAACTGCTAGAAGCTTCTCAATCAAACATCCAATTAACTTGTGAGCAAATAACATATGCCTTCAACAATGAGGTACCCGTTTCCAGTAATTTCCTGCAGTACAGATTGATCAAAATTTTTTAAACATGATTTTGCTAACTCGGACAGAGTTGGGAGCAAATATTCAGGTTCTGTCGAACGAGGCTCATCCATTGGCATGAAGTGACAATGCTCCTGTAACATATGTGAATGTTCCCCAGGTAAAGACTTGCCACCAGATCCGCCCCTTAAAATTTGTGAACCTTCTTCAGATAAACAGTTGCCATCATGTTCAGGGTGTATAGGTACCTTAGCAGTAATATTGGTTCTTATCATCACGACAGAGCCATCTTCCTGCTTTTCCATGTGAGTAGATCTGTAAGATTCACTAGCAATCAACATGTCTACCTTTTCATAGTTGGAACAATGATTTTCTTTGTCGTCATCATCATCGTCGTCATCATTACCGCTATCACCATCAATTTCCAATTCATCCTTATATGCTCCCCAGAATTCTTGATCAATGTTTGGGTGTTCAGACAGGTTCCATACAAGCTGCCTCGTGCAACTACCCATGTTAAGTATACATACCAGCTCACCTTCAATTTTTTCTTTAGTAGTTATCTGTTCTGAGTAATTACTAATAGTGGAAACAGCCCTTCGAACCGACTCTGGAATCTTCAATTCATCACACTGGAAAAGGCACTCAATCAGGAAGTTCTTAATCTTAGTCTTGACATGATGTGCTCCACATTCAGCATCAATGTCCAGCAGCAACTGTAACTCTTTCACTTCATCAAGTGGAAGGTTTGGCATAGACCAAATAGCTTTTAGGATTTCATTCTGCAAGGCTTCAATTTCATGAGGAACCTCGGAAAACTCTGGTATTGTACTATCCAAACACCCATTTATCATCTTTGTGGACAAGCTTGCAACTCTTAGAGTTCTTGCCAAAATTTCTGGCAGCCCACCTCCATGATTAACCTCTGCAAGAAGCTTTTGTATTTTCCTTCTCAGCATCCCAATTAACTGGTTCTTTGTTCGATTTGTACAAGGTTGTGTACTAAGAGAACAAGGAGACTTACAAAGCTTTCTTCTCATTGCATCAAGAGCATGAAGAGAGAAGTCTTCCAGTCTGTCTAGTATCATCTTCACAGCAGTATGACAGGATGGAGAGATCTTGCTCACAAGTGGGATGTTGTTTTCTCTAAATTTTTTTGGATCCCGGAACACTTCCATAATCTGGGTCTGCAGGTCTACAGAATCATGAAATGAGCTAGTCTTTTCAAAAATCATAGGAAGATGTTTCTTGATAACACTTTGCAAACGAGGGCGGGTTTTCTCAAATTTCATTGACTTGTAACACTATCGGCAAGGAAACAGAGTGCATTAATGTTCAGATCATCAAGCATAGGCAGGAAAACCCTCTGAACTATAGAACATTTTCTTCTTTGAGATGCTGCTACATCTATACTAAAAGGAAACACAATTTCCTTGACAAAAAGCCCCTTGGTTTGGTCTTTCTTGAATGCTACAAAGCAGTTCGCCAAATATCCTCTGGCTACTTCCACAAAGACCTACATAACCAGATCAAATAGAAAATATCGTTAAAATAAAAAGAACAGAAACTTTTTAAACATAAGATGCAGAAAAAGGAGTTTAGTATTGAGCACATATTGGTTATAGAAATAATATTTGGAAAAACTGTCAAAATCCACCAAAGCAACTGAGAATTTGGAATTCAATATAACAAAGCCTTGTTGTTGCCCTCAGCAAAGAACAAAAAAAAATCACCAAAAAAAAAAGTTCACGGCAATGTAAAGTGTTAATTCACAGCCATATAATACTCAAAAAACACATGCAATAAGTTATTATTTCATTAAACACATGTATTAAATGGATTCTAATCCCCAAGCCTGTAACACCCTATGTGTGAATGCTTGAGAATAGTCCTACATTGATGAGTTTGACAAATCTTGAGGATTTATAAACCTTGGTTCCATACTACCAAGTGCCTTGATTGGTAGTCTTTTTAGCATACAAACCAAAGCCAGTTAAGGGGTAGGTTAGGATCCACCTTATCAGGTGCTCAGGTCAATTTTGGGTGGGTCATTACATTGGTATTGGAGTGAAGTTCAACACTCGGACCCTGGGTCCAACACTCGAGGACGTGTGCTCCTTAAGGGGGTAGATTGTAACACCCCATCTGTGAGGACTTGAGAATAGTCCTATATAGATAAATTTGAGAATAGTCCTACCAAGTGTCCTGGTTCATATCCTTTTTAAGGTGTGAATTGAAGCCGACTATGAGAGGAGTTGGGATGTGCCATACGTGGCGCTTGAGTCAGTTTTGAGCAGAGTTACCAGTCGAGGAAGCGGGAGCGGGAAGCGATACGGGAAGCGGGAGCGGGAAGCGAGGCACTTTAAAAAATTTAGGAAGCGGGGAAGCGTGGGACCACTTAGAAGAAAATTCCGAACCGTCTCGGAAACGACCTAGGAAGCGAACCGGAAGCGACCTAGGAAGTGAACCGGAAGCGAGGGGAAGCGAAAAAAAATGAAAAAAATGGGGAAGCGAGGGGGAAGCGAGGGGGAAGCGTGGGGGAAACGTGGGGGAAGCGCGCTTCCCATTTATGGGAAGCGCGTTTCCCATAAAAGGGGGACGCGCTTCCCATAAAAGGGAAGCGCGCTTCCCAAAAAAGGGGGACGCTTCCCCTCACGCTTCGGAAGCGCGACGTTTCGCGCTTCCGAAGCGCGCTTCCCCTTTTGCCTAGGCGCTTCCGGTAACTCTGGTTTTGAGTCAGGTCGTTACAAAGCCCACTGTAGATTAAGCCAAGAGTCAAAAGTCCAACTATCAACTACAATCACAAAAGTCAGATTTAAGCAACCACTGAACATGGTAATCATGATATACCCCATCAGTCACAAATGTAAGAAACAATTGAATAGAACAGACAATAACTTGTATTCAAGTGGTTGCATCATTGCATGGAAGCATAAGAATTACTGAATTTTCAAAAATCATCAATTACCAAGATTGAAAAATCTTAGCATGTTGCCTTCGATAATGAACTTCAAGATCTCTACCTTTCAGAAAGAGTGATGCTAAAGCACCACTGCATGATGAATCTCAAAGACAATAAACAAGGTGCCCTGCATATTGCCACAAGGTATATACTAAAGTGCCTCATGCACCAATTTTTTCCACCATGGTTGCACTCCAGGCTACTTATGATGCTGATTTGTGAATTAGTTTAAATAATTTTTTCTTGTTCACTTTAAGGTTTTAAGACCCAGTGACTCGGGACTCAACTCAGAGTGGGTAGATTCGTGACTCACCGGGTCAACTCAGTGACTCAAGCCTGGTTTTGACAACTCTATTTTTCATATATATATATATATATATATAGTGTTCTTAACTCATTATAATATTGATATATTATATAAAGTGTGTATAATAATGTATATGTATATGTATATATGATATGCAACTCTTATAATATTTACTATAATTATGTTAATAACTTAATAGTACATGTATGTGCAACCTTTTTTATGTAATATAGTGAAAATTTTATAGAAGATATATGATATATATATATAAAGTTTAATATCATTTACATTCAACGTTTGTGTAACATACACATACATTACAAATATGAATGACTCAATTAAACCACATGTGACTCGGCTGACTTGACCAGGTCATCCTATGACTCGGCCGAGTCCTGTCAACTTCCTGATTTTTCATATTGTTGACCAGGTTGATGACCGAATCACCGAGTCAGTCAAGTCAACTCGGTTGACCCAGACGAGTTTTCAAACACTGGTTCACTTGACCATTTTAGCAAGACCAGTTCCTAGATAAGAACAGTCCGCTTGAACCATATATAATTGCCTCCATCGACCTACTTGCAGTCCTACCAAAAATATTTAAAAAAAAAAACCTAACATACAGGAGATTGACCCAGTTCTAGCTATTCTACCCAGTGTTGTACGTATCATACCGTATCGTACGATATGTTACAATACGTTACAAAACTATGCCGAAAACCGACACAATACACCCATGTAACTAGTTCTGAGAGTGTATCGTACAATATGGGTCTGGAAGACAAAAAAAAGACCCGAAAACCATTTTTTTCGTATTTGGGTTTTAAAACTCTCTCTCTATTTCGTCTTACACACTCTTGGGAGTTGTGTGGGGAATTTTTTAGCCTTGGAGGAGAAAAACTGATTTGTGACCAAATTTGTGCGTGGGAGATCGATCTTGTGTGGGAGAAAGAGGGCTTTCGCTTAAATCGTGCGTGAGAAGTTGTTTTCAACCTAAAAGGTATAAAATCTCTTTTTTTTTACCATAGATTCATGTTGTTTTGTGGAAGAATGACTTCAAATGACCCTGCATGGCAATGGTGCACCCGTGTTCAAGTGGAGGATCAACTAAAAAATAGTTGTAACTATTGTAAAAAGTTGATTGTCACAGGAGTGTCACAATTGAAGCATCATTTGGCCGGGACACATGAGAATGTAGCCCCGTGCACATCCAGAGAGGTGTCAGAAGCTGCAAAATGGCAGTATAGGCAAATGATTGAAGCCCTCAAAAAGAAAAAGATTGAAAAAGAAATGGAAGATGCAGAAATGGAATATGGTGAGCCCTGGAAAGTGTAAGATGATGAAGATTTTGAACTTCCCACTTCTGATCCTGTTGATCGTAGTTCTAGGGTTAAGGAAAAAGGTGTGATGGAGGCTAAAGGCAGTTCCAGTAGAAAGAGAAGAGGTGGGGCAACAAGAACAACAGGTGGTAGAGTACACAGTGGCAGGTTCAGTGCTTCTGGGTCAATTAGGAGTTTTTTTCTGCCCCAAATTGCTCCAGGTTCTCAACCTGATATTCGAACTGCCATGACTCTCAAACATTTAGTAGAGCAGACAAATAATGCAGTGGAAAGATGGTTCTATGATGCGTGCATTTCTTTCAATGCAGCAAATTTTTTTCATTTTCAAGCTATGGCAGATGCAATCACTTCTATAGGCCCCGGGCTATGTCACATGGACTCACCAAAACAGGCGCCGCACCTGAGTCGACACAGCTCGGGTGCGAGTGTGCCGTGGGTGCGACAATTTGTAAGGTCAAGTGAGTCGGGTGCGGTCAGCCACAAGCAACTAGATTCGTCTAGTTTTGGGTGCGCATCGGACTCGGGTCAACAAAGAGTCGGTGTGGTCAACATAGCCCGGGTGCACACCGGGCTATGTTCGTCCAAATGTTGGACTCTGTCATTTTTGTTATTTTTTTTTGAAAAAATAAAAAAATTTTAAAAAAAATAAGGGGATTAGGGCAAATCACCCTCTCTCTCTCTCTCTCTCTGACCTCCGGTATCCAACTCCTCCAGCGTCCATCTCTGATTCTCCAGTTGTGGGTACTCTCTCTCTCTACTACTACTATACTTGGTACTTGAATTGCCTTATTTATTTAATTGGTAATTGTTTGCTTAATTGCTTGATTGTGTTATTAAGCTTGATTGTGTTATTCTCGCTTATTCACTGAATGATGATGATTGATGAATCACTAATTTGCTTTCTATGTGCAATTGTGCATAAATCATCCATTTGTTGTTTTAGATTGCTTTAAATTTAATCGTGTTTATTGAATTATTATTTGGTTGTTTATTAATTATTAATTTAATATATATATATATATATATATATACTTGCCGCACCCACACCCGTGTTTTTGAAAAATGCCGGACCGCACTCGCACCCGCACCCATGTGACATAGGCCCCAGGTATAAGATGCCATCTTATCATCATTTGAGGGACAAAATTTTTTATGCAACTGTGAAGGAGGTGAAGACATATCGTGATGAATTGAGATTGAGTTGGAGAGAGACAGGGTGCAGTATTATGGCAGATGGATGGACAGATACGAAGACAAAAACATTGATCAAATTTCTGGTATATTGTCCTACATGAATTATGTTTTTGAAATCCATTGATTTGTCAGATACTCTAAAAACTACTAAAATTTTAGAGTGTTTTTGATGATGTTGTGAAAGAAGTTGACCTTGAGAATGTTGCGCAGTTCATCATAGATAATGCAACAAATTACAGAGATGCAAGTAGATTGTTGGCAATAGAGTACGACAATTTCTTTTGGACTCCATGTGCTACTCATTGCATCAATCTGATGCTTGAAGATTTTGGTAAGGTGGATGAGATGAAGATAACTATTGAACAATGCCAAGAGATCACGAAGTACATCTACAACCATGCGTATGTGTTGAGTTTGATAAGAAAATATACACATGGAGGTGAGTTGATTCAGCTTGCACAGATTAGATTTGCTATAAATGTTTTGACAGTGCAGAGCATAATGAAGCAGAGAAATGCATTGAGGCAAATGTTCTCAAGTAATGAATGGGTTGTATATCCACATGCAAATAAGAGAAAGTCAAGAGAAATTGTGGATATTGTATTCAATAGTCAATTTTGGGAATCATGTGTGAAGTTATTGAAGATCACTATACCTTTAATAAAAGTGTTGAGATTAGTTGACAGGGAGGATAGGCCTGCTATGGGGTACCTCTATGAAGCCATGGATAAAGCAAAAGAGGCTATTAGAGAGCACCTGAAAGGAAAGAATAAATTGTATATGCCTGTATATAGGATTATCGATGAGAGGTGGACTGGGCAACTTCATCATGCCCTTCATGCAACAGCCTATTATCTCAATCATGCACTGAGATATTCAGTCACATTTAAAATGGATAGAGAAGTGAATAAGGGATTGTTGGATTGCATTGAGACATTAATCCCTAAAATTGACATGCAAAAAGTCATTCATCGTAAGATGGAAATATATGATAATGCTCAAGGTGACATGGGAAGAAATGTGATCATTCGAAACAGAACAACAATGCGTCCAGGTATTTGAAGTTCAATTTATTATTTAGTTATTCATCTTTTATAATTCTTTTGTTTAGTTATTGTTTTCTCACACTTATTTATTTGTACTTAAATATATGGTGGAATAGGTTTGGGAGTGATTGCCCAAACCTTAAAACTTTTGCAATTAAAATCCTCAGTCAGACGTGCAGTGCAAGTGGATATGGAAGAAATTGGAGTGTCTTTCAACAAATCCACACCAAGAAGAGGAATAGACTGGAACATAAGAGGTTGAATGACCGCGTTTATGTTCGATACAATATGCATCTGAGACAAAGGTAATAAGCTAATAATATGTGTTATGATATGTGTAATCATATATTCATGTGTTATAATATGTGATTGTTAATTATTTTTCATTTTTTTAGGCAATTGGAGAAAACATCATCAAGAAAGCATAGAGAACAGGTTGATCCTATAAGCTTGGAGCACTTCAATGTACTACATTTGTGGGTTGAAGAAGAACCTACTGTTATATTTCAAGAGGAAGATGTTGAATGGATCAACATCGAAGGAGCACAAGAAAATGATGACGAGGAGCCTGTATACATTGGGGATGATGTAGAGTTTGAAGGAGAAGATGAAGATGATGAATGATAATTTGATTGTTTTTAGTTTTTACATTCATCTTTTGTACTGAACAAACTTATTTGTTTATGTTTAGTACTTTTACACTGTAGTTTAAATTAAACTGATGAATTATGAATGTGAAATTGATGATTGTTAGCTTGTTAATATGTTATGACATGTTTTTCATAGAAAGGATATTGTTTCTTATTTTTCCTGATTTTTTTATTTTTTTAAAATAAAAAATAATAATTTTTTTACGATACGTTACATTACGTATCTAACTATTGGCCCGACCGATACAGGTTACTCTACGCACTTTACAACATTGATTCTACCAACCCACAATGCATATTGGACAAAACCAGGAACATTGGAAATTTCATATAGGAAGGTCAGTTCCCTATAAACTAGCCACAAAAGTGGGGCAGTTCTCTCACATCATACTGCCGCTTCATTTTCAATTCCTTCGTACCTATGTAACATTGACACGACATTCAAGCTGCTGCACCCATCTCGACACGATGTGGGCGCAGATGCGGCTTGGATGTGGCAGAGTCCAAAAGAAGAAGAAGAAGAAGAAGAAGAAGGAGCAGGAGGAGGAGGAGGAAGAAGAAGAAGAACTTACTCGTGTGGTGGCGGGAGGGCAGGCAGCAGCGGCAACAGCAGGGGCGGCAGAGATGGAGGGAAACGAAGGGCTACGAACGGGGGACAGATAGATAGTTAGGGTTTTTTCTTTTCTTTTTTACTTTAAACATTCTCTTTTACCATAATTTCCAAAAAGAGCCTCTAGAAAAACTCTCTTCTACTTTTAAAGATAACCACACACACACACATATATATATATATGGAGATTAGATGGTGCCGCCCAATGTTTTTGCTGTTCAGGTGTTGTCCGACCACTTTGGCCGAAAAATCGTTGTTTTCCAAATCCAACTGTACAAATGGATTTGGTTCGTCCAAAGTAAAAAAATCGTGAAAATCAGATGTGGATCAGATTTTGTAAGGGTGTCAAAATTAATGGTCTTAACTTTTTTGGCTCATAAAATCTGATCTAGACATCGGATTTTCGTATTTTTTTTTTAATCCACCATTTTCGAACATTTCGAGTTGATTCCCTACTTTCTCTGTCGACACTGAGCACGGTAACTAACTTCTTGACTAACGGCTTCGTTGTTGACATATGCGGTCAGACTTTGGAAAAAATGCTTAGAACTACTAGACAACGCACCCGAACGGCAAATATTGGGTGGCGCCATCTAACATGGATCTCTCTTACTGCTCGTAGTGACAGCATGAATGTCAGTGCTCGCTCCGTTGATCTTTACTTGGGAGAAAGAGCTTCGTTGCTTTGTCAGTATAGGGGAAAAGGCTAGATCCATGGAGTCCATCATCGGATCCAATAGATAGAGAGGGAGAGATCGGATGAGCTAGCAGGGCTGCAGGAGCCAACGTAGGCTTGGGTAGCAGTAGGGCAGACATTTCTCGTTGCTCAGTTTGCGCATCAAAAAACTCGTTCCTGAGGTCAGCAAAGGTCTTGGGTAAATCATCATTGACATAGGAGTGATTAAACCGATTTGGACAAGAGGGGAGCAGCATTGTTTAATTCCTTCAGCCCGGTCCTTTTCTTTTAGTGCTTCTACCCGAAGAAAATGCTTCTAGCTAGTTCAGTGGATAAGATGGCTGCACTCCAGCTCACTCAAGAATGGGACGGCAGTAGTCCGCCTACAAGCTCGTAGCTCGAATTGGGGCTAGGCTTTGTTGTCTACTAGCTAGTATCGACTATCAAGATCTTGGTGCTTGCTCCTACTGTTTGAGAAAGAACCATGAGGAGTAGTCTTATTAACTAGAACTTTCGAGGGGAGGTTTTATATATATAGGTAGTTGGCATAATGTCAACTGTGTCAACTAACCCATAAAAAAGGCAACACATGAGGTTTGTGTCTGGACTTTTGGGTAAAAAAAAAAACTTACAGTGAGACCCAGAAATTAGGTAATTTGTTCACACTTTTGGAAATTTCAAAAAATCACTTCATCCTGAGTTTTTTAGCAAAAACGCAAACTTAATTACCGAAAGGCCCAAATTTTGTGAAAGTTTCCCCTATGCCGCCTATTTCAGTTTTATGAAATTTCAATAAGTCTGTTCTGTCTGAGTTTTTCAGAAAAACATCAAATTTTATTTAAAACTTTTATTGTAAGACCCTCATATTTTTTTAAGAAATTACAAACTGGAGCCTAAAATTTTATTAAAACCTCTAAAAGGCCAAAAATTTGAAATGTTTGAATTAGAATATGAAAATGGATCAAATTTGTATGATTTTCAACAACAACTACGCCTTCATCCCAAAACAATTAGGGTCAGCGATATGAACCAAAAAAGAAAATCATTCTGGGTCTTCCATGTGAATCTTTCTCCTCCAATCATTTCAATCCAATGTCATGTCCTCGGTGAGGTTCAAAGCATTCATATCATTTCCTATCATCTACATCTAAGTCTTCTTAGGCCTACCCCGACCTCTTTTAACTAATATATTTTCTCATTTCTCCATCCTTCTAACTGGAGCATCATTAGGCCTTCGCCAAATATGTCCAAACCACCGTAAACGATTTTCTCTCATCTTATTTTCAATAGATGCAATGCCTACCTTCTTACGTATCTCCTCGTTTCGAATCTTATCTTTTATTGTATTTTCACACATCCATCTAAGCATACGCATCTCAGCTACACTCATTTTTTAAATATGATGTCTCTTGGCAACCCAAACATTCCGTACCATATAGTAAAGTGGGCCTAATTGTCGTCCTATAAAACTTTCTCTTCAACCGCAATGACATTCTACGATCGCACAACACTTCAGTTGCACTTTTCTATTTCATCCACCCAACCTTTATCCTATGATTTACATCTTCATCAATTTCTTCATACTTTTGAATGATAGATCCCAAATATTTGAAACAGTCATCTACCGGTATTTCTTGCTCACCAAGCTTCACTACACTCCCATCACTACTTTGTTGCTTACTAAACCGACATTCCATATATTTCGTCTTACTCTTACTCAACTTAAAACCTCTTGCTTCTAATGTTTGTCTCCATAATTCTAACTTAGCATTAACCCCAACTCTAGACTCATCAATCAAAACAATATCATCAGCAAACAACATACACTTTATCGTCCAATTGGTAAATTACTTGTATCTTTACATCTAGAGAAGTTTTAATGAGATGTTTATTACATTGAAAATGTAACAAAATTTTATAGTTAATATAAAAAATTTAGCTATATTTATGGACTGAGCATTGTTCTGTGACAATCGAAACAGAAAAGTATAGGTTTATACAAAAATGTTCATAACTTTCTCGTCAGGATGAATTTTTATGAATGGTTTATGGCATTGAAAAGCTGACAAAATTCTCTACAACTTGTAAAAAATTTAGCTCTTACTTACGATTACAAAATTTCCTTTAAACTTTGTAACAATCGAAAAGAGTTGGGTTTTCACAAGTTTATATTGGTTTAAGACAGACTATCGATTAATTGTGAAATCTATGCGTATGCCTTTACGAATGAATGTCAAGTTGTTATGAGCTGTTAAAAACATGAGGTTGCTACAGGGAATTGAAGTGTCTACTCATGAGACACAATCTGACTAATGTGCTATGGCACAAGCATGCCCTTGTGACCTCTATCCAATATATGGACCAAATGACCCGTTTTGAGAATTGATGTGTATATTATATGATAATGCATGCTGTCTTTTTTCTGACTTAATATTATTATGAATATACTGTTAAAGCTGGTAATGTTGAATGCATTTAGCTGCAAAGAATCTCATTGTTCCTTAGTATTTGTAGGCAAGGTTGTTAAATGCGATGGGGCGAAGTGAAGCATTGAGCATGTTAGGAAGCAAGCCGTAAGCCTTGAGGCGTTGAAGCATAAGCTTCATGATCAAAATAATAAAATATATAATATTAATAAAATAATGAAAATTTTAAACAAATTTCGACCCCGCTAGACCCGGTTCTCTTTGCTCTGCTCCTGCATAAGGAACCCAGAATTTTTTGAGAAAACGGGTTGCGTGCTTCCTCCTCCACCAACGTTTCAAAAACCCTAGAACTCCAATTTACTTCAAGAACGAGTAAAAACCAACGAACTTCACCACAAAAACCAAAAACTAACACCCAGAGAAGCTAAATAATCCTCAATCAAAATCTCGGCCTTCATCGCCATGCTAAAGTTGCCATTTCTCAACCGCAGAGGTAGAACGAACCAAACGTCTCCTCCAACTACGCACAAATACACAGAATTCCACCACTAGAAAAAAAACCAAACCAAAACGCAAAAACCAAACAAACATCAACAAGATCACCACAACAAACAAGCACAGAAGCAAAAAACCTCGGGCACCAAAAAACAACTCACAAAAAAGGAAAAAAAAACCTAAATTCACATTCCAGCAAACACACCACTCCAATATAAAAAAAGAACAAGCAAAATCTACATACAGTACCGCAAATGATGATGTTAACAGGGGGGATCCAAAAAACCAGCGAGCAAACCCAATTCTCCATAGGAAAGGCTTCGGGGGTTTCCAAAAACAACCAAAAAACTCAAAGTCTTATCCCCAACACACCAAAAAGCTGAACCACGACGGAGAAGAACCAAGAAACGAATCTCCTGCAAACCTGTTCTTCCAAAACCCAACCCTGAATTAGGGTTAGGGCAAGAAGAGCGAGAGAGCTTCACTGCCAGTGGAGAGAGAGAGAGAGAGAGAGAGAGAGAGAGAGAGAGAGAGAAATAGTTGGGGATTTTGCAGAGAGGGGATAGAGGGAAGGAAGGGGATGCCAAAATCTTAAAATCTGCAGGGTAATTTCTCGATAATTTGGGGGTCTTTTTGGATGGTTCAAAGACAAGGGGCATGGGACTCCTTGAGGACGCCAAAGGAGGTAAAATCTGCAGGGTAATTTCTCGATTATGCATTGGAGGACGACGATCTGTACTATGAGGCTGCCGGAGGAGGCACTGACATTCCAGTACGCTTCAGGTACTGAGTGTGTGTCACGCTTCAGGTACTGAGGCATACGCCTCTCACAACACTGTTTGTAGGCTTCAATTCGAGATGAATTAAACCTGCCTAGTGTTATTGAGCCCAATGCTAAATGCATGTTTAAATTTTATGCATGAGGCTGTCATGTGAATAATAATAAAAATAAAAAATGAATGTATTTATCATTTAAGAAAATTTATTGCCTTGTTTATACAATCATATATGATTTTTAAAATAATGAAACACGAGTTTCAAATATGTATTCATAAGCCCTGAAGTAGCTAAATCATTTGAATGAGACTGCTATGTGAATTAGCAATGAATCCAATTCTCACGGACACGGAGAGACCGAGAGAGGAAGAAAGGCACCCATTCTACCCTGTAAAATCACATTGGCCAGCTGTGTCCATCTTTGAGATGTCACAGGAGAGATACAGGCTTCTTTACTTTTCTCTTTGGTCCTCTATTGTTTGTTATGGCATTGTATTTTTTTTCTTATTTTTTAAGTTTCACTTGAGAAAAAGGTTTCATTATCATGAGCGTGGCCTGGCAGGGGTGAGTCTTAGGCTACAGGCACGACAACCATAGATAGTATGACAGGCTGAGCTGCTACCAGGTTTTCGTACCGGCTGCGGTTTCTTAGGATATAAATAAAAAAAAAAGATTCACCTTTTCAAATTTGAAAAGTATTTTCTTCTTTATTTTATTTTTTAATTGATAGTAACGGACAGATTCGAGCAGAGTCTCATGCTTGAACCCGACCCAATAAATTGTCAGGTCGGGCTCAGCCCCACTTTATTCAGTTGGGTTCTTGAAAAGCCCGAGCCCAACCCGAATCGGGCTGGGTACCTGACCCGACGTCCCGCCCTAGTGATGATGGGGACGCCCAACAAGCCCAAAACTCATCGTTTTTTCCTAAAAAGTCTTGCGTGGAGGGAGGGCAAGCAGAGCAAAACTTTGTCCTCCGGGGTTATGCTGTGCTGATGTCATGTCAGGGGTATGTGTGGCTTTTATAAAAAGATTGGTACCGAGGCTGCTGGAAAAAATCGGCCTAGCTTCTGTCATGGCTCGGCTCGGCTGCTGCCTCCATGATGAGTCGCACAATTTTTTTTCAGAATCGTTGACGATCGCCATCTAGAGGTTCTAGAATGGACGGTTGAAAATAAAGCAGAAAGACAGGCGTTTCAGATGCCGCTCATCGCATGAATAAGGGAGACGTTTTGTCTTGCCAGGAGGGGGTGGTCTGACAGACTTGAGACGGGTGGTTGCGTCACCTAACGTTTATATCAAATATCAATCACTAAGGGCAATAAGCCAGACTCCCCTAACATCTCCCTTTTCCACCATAATCTACCCTTCTTCCTCCCTCCTCCTCCTTCTTCTTCTTCTTCTTCTTGGTGAAGATCTCATGGAACCTATCAAATCTCTTCCCGCAGTCTTTGTCGCAGCAGTTATTCTCCTCCTAGCGAGCCCCATCGTCGCAAAGGACGTCGCCTATTGCGGTCAGTCGATTCAGAAAAACTTCCCTTTTTTTCTCCCCCAACCCTCTTGTGGTTATTAGTCCCATCGCTTCGGCCAGTAGATCGGAATTTATCTGTCGCTGCGTCGTCGTTTTAATTGTTGTGATCTTCTAGGGCTTGATAAAGTCTTTGATCACACTTTGGTAGAAATTCTCTTTTACAAATGCCAAGGAAACACACAACTGAAGAAATATTTTAGTTTGTTGGAGTTGCTAAGCAGGACGGTGGCTAATGACTCTCTTCTTCTTTTTTCTTCTTTGGCTGCTTGTTTTGGATGTGATTGCAGATGGGAGAGATGACTTTGCAGTTAAGGTAAAAGGACTCGACATCAACCCGGATCCGGTCGTGAGGGGAAAGCCCGCCACTTTCAGCATCTTCGCCTCTACAGGTAACGAGTTCCTCCCTGAACGAGACTTCTCCTCCGCCTGTTTGGATTTCACTGTGATTAAAACTGCCTTGAGGGTAGAACCGAAGCCTGTTCTTTTTTTTCCCTAAGGTTCAGCTTTTTTGTTTTTGTTTTTTTGTGTTGTCTGTTGCACAAACTGATTCTGGTTCAATCGACCAACCATGAAACTAAACGTTTTGTTGTGTTGCTTCGATTATTGAAGTTTCAACATCTTTTCTCAATGTACAAATGTCTTTTGTTTAGATTGGATGCATCTCCTTCCTTGGGTATTTGATTTTTTTTTAGTAGGCAAGCTGGGGTTAGGCAGACTCCCACCAGGTACACAACATACCATTGTGTTTTGAACTTGCAACGGCCCAACACATGTTGACACTCACTAATAGCTCCTACCAAACAAGCGGAGCCCCCGTTGGTTGAGGATGCTTTTTATCCACCTTAGTTGTGGCTCATTGGATTTCTCTTCCACCATGTGCACTACCGACCCACGAGCTCCAAATATCCCTGAATGCTTTTTCTGTTCATGCTACGCATGTGGTTTCTAGAACCATGCTCTAGTGACCACATGTGTGATTGGAGATGGAAGCTTGTTGGGTTGGTCGACCTGATGTGGTTGAGTGCTTCTTGTTGGGTTTGGGTTGGGCCCATCCTCATTTTCGTGGTCCACCTCTTGAGTCCTTTTTTCAAGAGAGTTCAACTTGACTTGACTTATATTTTTATCCATGTTTTAAGTGGTGGTTTTAATTAGTCTTGAGTCCTCTTTTCTTGTAGAGAGACTTTGTGAGAGACATGATAGTGTGAGGTTACTCTTCATTATGAGAGAAAATGAGACCTAAGACTTCTTCTACCACCACGGGAGCATAAATAGGGATTCGTGTAAGCGAGAAGTGTGTATCCTCAAGCTTGGGAGCTTGAGAAGAAAGCATTTTAACCCGATTTCACATAGTGGATTTTTTGCGACAGTCTCTTAGTTTTCCCCTCTTCTTTTGGTGAGGGGTTTTCACATAAACCAGTGTTTTTCCACCTTGATTTATTTGGTGTTTTTCTATTCTTGTTAGATTGTATGTTTGATTTGGTGGAGGTCGTTGCACACAAATTGTAGTTAGGGGTTTATGTGATTGTGCCTACCAAGTG
Source organism: Nuphar pumila (assembly GCF_984573655.1). Classification (NCBI taxonomy): domain Eukaryota; kingdom Viridiplantae; phylum Streptophyta; class Magnoliopsida; order Nymphaeales; family Nymphaeaceae; genus Nuphar; species Nuphar pumila. The sequence continues at coordinate 127,690,980 of NC_143257.1, read as the reverse complement.
TATTTTGAATTTCCCAAGTGATTCACATAGAAGGAAAGTACTTTTGCTTATTTTTGCTACTCTTGGTTTCTCCCTAACAAGTGGTATATGAGCATTTATGATCAAGTTTGCTTGATATTCATGTGAATTAAGACATAAAATATAACACAAAGAATGATTAGTCTCTATGGAAGGAATTGACAAATATGGCAGGCTAAGATGAAAGACCTTTTTTATGTAAAGGGCTTGCATGCTCTCATTTATAGCCACTATTTGCCAATGATTGGATGATAAAGTGTTCCATCATGTATCAAATGAGCCTCTGACGAAGTCTCTATTAGAAGAAGTTGCATGATTTGTATGAGAGGAAGGCGACCGCAAACAAAGTATCTTCGGTGGCAGAACATCTTAATGAAATGCACAACATTGTAAATCAACTAGCATCCATAAAGATGGTGGTGGATGATGAGTTGCAAAAAATCTTATTACTTAGTTCCCTACTCAGAAGTTATAAGACATTGGTGGTTTCCTTGAGCAATTTAGCACTGGTTGGGGTGTTAAGCATGAGTCATATGACTGGTTGTTTGATGAAATCAACAAATTGTTGCTAGCCCACAAATTTTGGCAAATGAAGATCATGGAAGATCATCTCATGGAGAGTCACATGTTCAAGAAAAGTCGAGGCCTAGTTCAAAGTCTAGAAGCAAGATTATTTGTCACTATTGTGGTAGTGTCAGACACTTTAAGAAGCAATGTAGAAAGTTCAAGAGTGACAATAAAGGAAAATTCAAAGAAAAAGTTGGTGAACTACAACTAATATAGCTAGTGATGGTTCTCTACTTGTAGTAGAAGTGGTAGTTGTTTGAATGTTGTGAACACAGACACCGATTGGGTTGTTGATTTAGGTGCTTCTTATCTTGCCAGACCAAAGATGAAATTGTTCACTTCGTATAAGCTGGAAAACTTTGTGGTTCATATGTCCAACCAAGGAACATCAAACATTATTGGCATTAATGATGTATGCCTTGAACTTGAAGCCATAGTCACAAATATCGGTATCGGCTATATCTCGGCGAGTATAATATCGTGATATTATCGGTTTTTTAATAAATCTTGAGAAAATCTTGTAATTTAAAAAAGAAAAAGAAAAAAAAATGTTAATCCCCCTTTTCCTCTTCCTCTTTTTTTTCCTTCCCTTTTCTTTATTTCTTTTTTCTTCTTCTTTACCTTCCTCTTTCTTCCTTCCTTCCTTCCTTCTTTGCCTTCCTCTTTCTCTTCTTTCTTTTTTTCTTTGCTCATGAGAAGACACAACCTTCCCTTTTATTTTCTTTATTTCTTCTTTTATAGTTAATACCCAAACTAACCTATTTAAAAATTAGAAAATACATATGTAGCCCCTTTTTAAAAAAAATCCTAACCATTGCTGTGCTGTATAATATTGTGATATATATAAATTTATGATATTTTGAAAATATCGCAATATTTTACCTTTAATATTGAATTTCCAATTTACATAATTAATATTGAGATAATTTTAAAATATCGACGATATCTGTGACTATTCTTGAAACTAATGTGAAGATGAAACTCATGCTAAAAGACGTAAGACATGTTTTGGATTTGCGCATGAATCTCATCTCAATGGGCAAGTTAGATGATGAAGGATATATAGGCACATTCAGTAAATTGGGTTGGAAGATCACCAAGCGTGCTCCAATTTTTTTTTCATATGATTGTACATCCGTCTGTCGCACCCCAAAGGGGGTGACAATTGACTCGCTCCAAGCCGTTACTTCTCTACCAATTATAAAATAGCTCTACTTTGTTAACTCATAACAATAGAGGTTTTGTAGGTTTCATTGTAATCACACGCCAACTCTACTTTTTATTAGTTAGAAAGGGGTAGATACAACAATTATAAAAGTAGCATTGGGTAAAAAAAATCCTAATAATGTAGAATTAATGACAAACTTGCACCCTTCGTTTATAAGACTTTTACTTGACAATACTCCCCCTCAAGCTACGGCATAGATATCAATCACGCCAAGCTTGCCCAATATATCCTGTAGCTTGTTCTTCCCAAGAGCTCTGTAGTTACTAGGGGAAACAAGTGTGGTACATTATATCACATGAAGGGATTTTCTATCAAGGACGAGCTTAATATAGTGAATGCCTCTCTTTTAAACCTATGGCACAAGAGACGTGGGCACACGAGTGTGAAGGCAATTAAAGTCTTGATAAAGCAAAACCTCCTTTTGGATGTCAAAGATACACATCAAAACCCATGTGATGATCTATGTTACAGGGATTCGGCTAGCAGGGTGCCGCACCCGCGTCAACGCGACACAGGTGCGGTCAAAACACCCAGGGTCATTTGGTCCAATTTTTGGACTTAAAAAAAAATTGCCAAGAATTTTTTTTTACCCTATATGTCACAGGGATTCTCCAACTAGGTGCCGCACCCTTGTCGCACCCACACCTGATGTGGTCAACCTGACCTTGGGTCAAGTCAACGCACCCAGGGTCATTTATGTCCAACTTTTGGACTTTATATATATATATATATATAATTTTTTATATTTTTGCCGCACCTTCGCACCCAGGTTTTTTGAAAGTGCTGCACCCCCACCCATGTGACATAGGTGATGATTGTTTAATTGGTAATGGCACAAGAGACTTGAGTACATGAGTGAGAAGGGGATTAAAGTCTTGACAAAGCAAAACCTCCTTCTGGATGTCAAAGATACACGTCAAAATCAATGCGATGATTGTTTAATTGGTAAGCAACATAGAGCTCCTTTTGTAAGAAATGATCCTAGCCATGCAAGAGACTCTTACAAAGAGTCTACTCCGATGTATGTCATTATGGTCCCATGACCACTATGGCTGGAGAAGCTTCATATTTTGTGACTTTTATTGATGACACATCAAGAAAAGTATGGGCTTATACCATGAAAAACGAGAATGACATGCCTAATATTTTTATAAAGTATCATGTATTTGTTGAAAGGGAAATCAACTTGACCTTAAGATGATGCTTGAGAACGGATATTGAGGCTGAGTACATTTCAAAGGCATTTGAAGATTATTGTGCCAAGCAAATTCGGCATGAGAAGATCATTCTACACACTTCACATCATAATGGTGTTGCTGAGCACATGAACCCAACTATTATGTAAAAAATTTGGTGTATCTTGTGTATATCAATATTGCCCAAATTATTTTGGGGTGAGGCCACGAGAGTGATGTGCTACTTTATCAACTTATCTCCTTCGGCTCCATTAGAAGGAAGGATTCCAAAACAAATTTGGAGAGGAAAGGATGTCACATACAAGCACTTGAAAGTATTTGAGTGCAAAGCTTTCATGCATATTCCCAAAGAGTTGATATCCAAGTTAGATGTTAAATCATTGGTCGTGCACATGAGTTCATATAATCATGTTAATTGCAATGCTTTCATTAAATTCACATGTTCATATCAGATGCATTCTTCATTCATGAATTCTTTCAATTAAAACATGTGATCATTTAACAATTGTGTATTAAGATTTTGATTAAGTCTGATATACTAATATAAGGCCCATGATATTTCCAAGATAATGTAATATATAATGTGTTTCAGTGGATGAAATTTCTTGTATGATTACGAGGGATTTCATAAAATTATATATATATATATACATATGGATATACGAGGTCCTAAATCACGTAAGTAGGATGCACAGAATGATTGAAGGCAATCTATGATATATTAATTCGAGAATCCTAAATCAAATTCATAATATATAAGATTAGTCAATCCTCAAATTTGGGACCCAAAGGAGGAAAAGACCTCATTATTTCATGTGAATTAGTGGAAAAGGTATATCGATAGGAAATGAGTCATAACGAGAATGATTTTCGCAAGAGATGGAAATTTAAATATTTGCTTTGAAAATTTAGTTGTAAATTGAGAATTTAAATAAAATTTTTATTCGTTTTGGCCTTAGGACCGACTAGGGGGTTGACCCAAGCCCTTGGTCGACCCTTTTCTTTCGCTTTTGGATGACCCTAGCCATGAAGGACCAGCTGGTCAAGTGGACCAGCTGGGGCAGTGGCACTCTTGTAAGGAGTGAGGCGAGATCCAAAGGGAGGGCCACGATTGGCCCTACCCATAGCTTTGACCTCATGATGATGCATGGGGCATCATCATGAGGGTGGGGCGCCCTTCCAAGGAGTTTGCATGGGGCTGCGCCCCATGGGATTTTCAAAATCCCTAAACCCTTTTCCAAAAAGGGGTAATCATGATAGGGAGTGCGCCATCCCAAAAGGTGCTTGGGGCTACACCCCATAGCATTAATGAGATATTGTTGGTAGATTTCAAAGGGAGGAAACGAGTGGAGGAGCTGGGCGGCCATGCATGGCAATTACAACCTTGCCATGGCATGGAGGGGCGTGAAGCAACCCTAGCCCTCCATCTTTTCAAGGGTGAATCTGAGCCACCCACTTATTAAAGCATTAGATATATAAACTTTGAAGAAAGAGAGAGAGAGCCACTAGTTGGCAATTTTCTTGGAGTCTTTCTCTCTCTCTCTCATTCCCCTTGTTCTTCTTCTTCTTCCTCTTTTCTTCTCCACTCAAAACCGTGTAGTGTGTGTGGGTGTGAGAGGGTGTTGGACACCATTTTCGTGGAGCTCCTAAGCCTCTCAATCATAGCTTCTTCATCCTCTCCATTTAAACAACCCAAGGTGTAGACTTACAACTTTGTATTTTCATTTTCTTGGGGTTTTGCATGTGGTATGGAATGTGAAGCCAAGAGGGCCAAATGCATCTATGGTATGCATGGCTCTTGGCGGATTAGATGTATCTTTGGCAATTTGTGTATGTTTGAACATCCCTCCCTTTCGTTCCATGAAGGAAGAGGGGCTCAAGACAACCGTATGTCCATTCGGTTATAAGGCCATTGCTTTCATCCCATGTTTGTCTTAAACAAAAAATGTAGTCATGCTTTATGCCTTTTCCTTTGTAAATTATATTTAGCTGAAATGCACTTTTGAGTTTTTCCTTGTTTTTATTCAACTAAGATGCGTATTGTGCTTTTTTTTTTTTCCCTGTGCTTGCATGCAACCGAGTAGCATCTTTGGCATTTTTCTTAGTTTTCACGCAAAGGCCTTTCTGATTTTTAGTTGAGCTAGCCTTTTTCCTCTGCCCCTCTCACTGTTGTAAGGTGGTTGGGGCCTTCTCTTGAACCCCTTTGGTGGCTGCGGTGCTAGACTGGGTTCAATTGTAGCCCAGTCCAACTGTGGCACCTCCCTATGCCACTTCTTTTCCCCGCAACATCATGGAGTTTCAACATTTATTTTTTTATGCCTTATTTCTGTAGTTTTGGGGTTTGGTTGGTCAATACCCTACTGGGACAGACCCAACCAGGTGTACCCTGGTCCGAGCAGGTCTCAGCCAGGTGCACCCAGTCCACTGTAGCCCTCCACTTGGTGCGACAGCTAGCCGTTGGGTGCTAGCCGCACCCGGGTAACCTTGTCGGCTTGGATTCCTGCTTTCGAACCAACTGCCCCTGATGCAACACCTGGTCTGAACATTGAGTTCAGATCAGGGTCCGTTCTGGCTCCGTGGTCTGGTCCAAAGGACCAGACCCCATTCCCCCTTTGGTTTGCCTTGGTGCGGCAGCAAGCGTCGGGCACTAGCGCACCTGGGTGACCTAGTCACCCTGTCTTTGCCCTGGACCGGGCTGCAAGACAGGCATAGCGTCTGGTCTAAACCATTTAGGTTCAGACCTGGGTCCTTTGTAACCCCTGGTTCGGGTCCGAGGGACTATACTTGGTGGTCTGACCACTGGCTTGGCTGGAATACCGAACTGAACCAGTTCGGTGCGGTTCCAGCAAGCTTTACTCCTGGGCAGCACCACCTGGTTTAAACCACTTTGGTTTAGACCCGGGACGTGGGAGTGCCCCCTGGACCTGATTCCAGTATGGTCTAGGTCAGGGTGGGCTCCCCTAGTCATTTAGTCACCTAGCCCGCGTATCCTCTTTCCATTGCCGTAAGCCATAATATAATAGAATAATAAAAATTTTCTGAAAAGAGTTTTGATATTACGTGCTTTGGTGGTGGTTGGAGCATTCCGTATACGCTGTCTAGCAGCCCCGGTTTGGACACTTGGCACATACTGTGCATTGTCTAGGCTCGTGGCCTGTGGCCTTATAGGTCACAGTTGGTGTTTTGGACTTGTCGCCACATCGTGCCTCGTGCTTGACACATTCGGGTGGCCGAATGTGTGTTGGGCCTGGAGCAAACCCTGCGGCTCTTCGCTATTTTGTCTTGGCAGCATTAGTGCGAGATGTCTGGTGAGCAGTACGCTGCTCACTTGTATATACATATTTTCCTTCATTTTAGATTTTATCCGTTTCATCGCAAACTATCATTCTTGCATTATTATTTCTGCAAGCTCGATGATCAACCGTGGAAATGCCAATGTAATTCCCATACGTATGGGAGTTGTTAAAATTTCATTCTCTACGCTTGAGTGTGTGTCAAAATCATGGATCTTCCTTATGAAAATGGTCCCGCTATGCAAGAATTGCAAATGTATGACATTTGCTTGGAAATTATATTTATGGCTCACACTCAAAACATTCAATACTGGACAATACTGATATACATGCAATTATGATAAAGTTAGGCTCTATGAGTTTCGTATCACTTGGGAACATTGAATGGTACACTCACTTGCACCTTGTCATTTTGTTGAAATATGTTTTTCATGGATATGCTTATGTATCTCTGCCTCTGTTTCGTTAAATGTGTGAAAGACTTGAGTTTGTGTGGCACTAAACTTCGCACGTGCACTTAGCACACCTTGACACCTGTACTACTTGGTACGTACCTCGAGTGGTGTACCTCGAGTGGTATATCTTGGTCTCGTGCTTGAGGCATAGATGAGTGCGCGAAGTGCACTTTTCACATGTGATATAAAGAATGACAAAAAACTTGAACACCATAGGATATGAGCAATACACTTGTTGTGGTTTTTCAACTCGGCTGGGTCTTTGAGCGATGGCCCCAGTTCGTGAGTGTGCGGATGAAGAGTTTGGATATAGACTATGGAACCCCGATGATGGGAAGGTCTTTATAAGCCGGGTAGTCTTCCGTGAAGATCAAACCATTGAAGACTTTGAAGAAAGAATTTGGCAAAAGGTGGTTGAAAGAATAGAAACTACTACTAATTAAGATCATGTTGAGAGCGATGAAGTCAAAAGGTGGTTGCAAGAATAGAACCTGTTGAGAGCGATGAGGTCATTCCACATGTTCTTTCAATTGCTACTAATGAAGATCATGTTGAGAGCGATGAGGTCATTCCACATGAACATGAAAGTAGAAATGATGAAATTCATGAAGACCCTCAAGGTGTTGATGTTGATCATGCCAATGAAGATCAAGATCATCATGTTGAAGATGATGAAGACCCTGTTGATGATCATGTTGAGAGAGAGCAAGTTTATCAAAATGAAATCTCATGAAGAATCAATTGTGGTAGGGCCAACTTTCGAGTACATTATGCTTATCATTGATGATGATGAACCAGAAAGCTATGAAGAGACTCAAGTAGATGCCATTCAAGAATGAATTGGTGAAAGTTATGCAAGAGGAGATGGATTCCTTGCATAAGAACCATGTTTATGAGTTGGTGGAAAAACCTAAAGTTAAGAACCCTCTTGAAGTCAAAGTGGGTATATAAGTTGAAGTATGTTAAAAACGGGCATAAGCGCAAAGTTGGTTGCGAAAGGTTTTAGGAAAAGGAAGACATTGACTTCAATGAGATCTTCTCACCTGTTGTGAAGATGCCATCAATTCGTGCGGTGCTAGGTCTTGCCGCAAGCCTAAACTTAGAGTTGGAGCAACTAGTAAAGATGACATTTCTTTATGGTAATTTAAAAGAGGAGATTTACATAGAGCAATTGGATGGCTTTAGGGCGAAAGGTGAGGAACACATGGTTTGCAAGTTGAAGAAAAATTATATGGGTTGAAGCAAGTGTCAAGGCAATGATACAAGAAGTTTGACTCATTCATGGTAGTTCATTCGCGAACCATTGTTTGTGCACCAAAAATTACTCTAAAGGTAATTTCATTATCTTATGTCTTTATCTTGATGACATATTGATCGTTGATAAAAGTATGCATGTGATTGACAAGTTAAAGCATGATTTGAACAAGTCTTTTGATATGAAAGGCTTAGGACTGGCCAAACAACTCTTGGGAATGAGAATCTCCCAAGAAAGAGAAGTCAAAGAACTTTGGTTATTTCAAGAGTACATCGAGAAGTTTTTGGACTGATTTCAAATGGAAGATGCAAAGACGGAAACACCTTTCTCCTTGAAAGAACTCCTATGTGAATCAAGAAATCTGTGAGAGAGAGAGAGAAAGGAGAGAGAGAAAAGAGAGAACTCGTATTTGGGAATCGACAACTTCTCAGTCTTCACCCTGGCTGCACTAAACCTCATTAAGATTAAGTAGGTTTTACAAAACCTATTACAATGACAAAACTACCCTATGTTAGTAATGTACATTACATTACAATATAACATTCACGTGGACTATATGGATCTTACTGGATCCATATCCGATCTGTATTCTAACACCCTCCCTCAAGTTGTGCATGGGATTGAAACATGTGCATCTTGTTCTTCAGATACCAAAAACGGTTACTTGTGAGACCCTTTGTGAACATATCAGCAACTTGGTCTTCTGAAGACACATAAACTGGTTCAATCTCTTTGTCTGCTACCTTTTGTCTGATAAAATATTGGTCAATCTCAATATGTTTGGTCCGACTGTGATGAACATGATTGAACGCAATTTGTATAACGCTTCTATTATCGAACATAAGGGTTGAACTTGAGATACTCTCTCCCATCTCTGTAAGTAGATGCCTAATCCAGGTTACTTCTGCTGTGGTAGCTGCCATAGATCTATATTTTGCTTCTGTGCTAGATCTTGCCACAACTTTCTGTTTTCTGCTACTCCACGAGATAAAGTTGCTTCTAATGAAAACACATTATCCTGAAACATACCTTCTTTCATTTGGATCCCCTGCCCAGTCCGCATCTGTATAGGCCAATATGTCATGTTTCGGTGTTACCCATGAAGATTGAGCATATATGAGTCCATCACCTACCGTGTTTTTTAGATAGCGAAGAATACCTTTGACGGCATCCATGTGACCAGTCTTTGGTTCATGCATGAACTGAGATACTTGATTCACAGATTTTACAATGTCTGGTCTAGTAAAGGTAAGATATTGTAACATGCCCACTAAACTGTGATGCTTGCATCAGGATACAACTCACCATCACAAATGATGAGTTTTTGATTGACAACACTGGTGTAGGCACTGGTTTGCAATATGTCATTCTTGCTTTGGCCAGAAGATCAAGAGTGCGTTTGTGTTGAGTTAATGACATTTTTCCATCTTGTCTGTCCACTTTTACACCAACACCAAGGAAATATCTTAGTTCTCCAAGATCTTTCATCTTGAATTGCATACTTAGTAAAACTTTAATCTGTTGAATATGGTCTGGAGCATTCCCAGTGATCACTATATCATCAACATATATAAGAAAACCATAGTGGTTCCATCCCTTTATATGAATAAAGAGTGATCGAGTTGGGAACGAATGAAACCGTGGTTCTGAATTTCTAAGGAGAAACTTTCAAACCAGGACCTGGAGGCTTGCTTTAAACCATACAATGCTCTGGTTAATTTACACACATATTCTTTTGGGTCTCCCTTTGTACAACCTTGAGGCTGCTCCATGTAGACCTCTTCCTTCAAATCCCCATGAAGAAATGCATTTTTGACATCGAGCTGACTAAGGTTTCACCCATGTTCAATAGCCAGGCCAAGGATAATACGAATAATTCCCATTTTCACCACTGGGCTGAAGGTCTCATCGTAATCTTGACCATATTCTTGGGTGAAGCCTTTGGCAACGAGACATGCCTTGTATCGTTCAATACTACCATCCAGTTTATACTTAATCTTATACACCCATTTCGAGCCAACAACATTTTTATTTGGGGGACGACCAACTATCTCCCATGTTCGACACTCATGAAGTGCCTCTATCTTCTCATTCATCGCTTCAATCCATTTGTTAGATTGAATAACTTGACAAAACCCAAGTTGCTCCTCATGTTTTTCAATCTTGGATAGAAAGATTTGCAAATCCATAGAGAAGTTATTATAACTCACCCATTTTTCAATAGGATGCCTTATCCTGCTTGATCTTCTTAGCGCCTCTCTGTTGATGGATAATGCCACGTGTTCTCCAACAGGTGCAACTGTTTGCTCTTTGGGTCTTCTAGTGTAGACATTTCCTTTGTATCTCAAATATTATGTTTCTGATGTTAAAATATGTAATCCAAACTTGTAACTTCGTATATATATTTTACATATATAAGGTAATACATATACATATATATAATATATGTATATGTATCTACCTATTATATATGTAAAATATATATATAATTCTATCTTTAGTCTTAGGGGTAGTTTAGTCTTTTTTACACATATTCTTTTTCGAATATGTCTTGTAATTTCTTTTCCCATTTTTATTTTTCCTTTTTCTTTCAATAAATGAGTTGTACCTACCTTGGGAGGGGCCCAACACACTAGTCGTTGGACCCCTCCAACGGTCACAAATGTGACCGTTGGAGGGGCTCCAACGACTATGTGGAGCCCCTTCCAAGGTCTCCTTTAGCTCTATAAATATGGGCTCTCTCCATTGTATTTGTAAGATGAGATTTGGGATTATAGCCCAACCTCTTTAGTGTTTATGAAACTTATGGGTGCAAGTGCACATTTGTGATTCGGTGTGTTGTGTTCGTTGTGCACAAGTGTTCTTGGGTGTGTATGTTCACACATTTATTCTTAAGGTTGTTGCGTTATCGGCTAAAGTATCTTGTTGAAGATACTTTTACATGGTATCAGAGCCTCGTTGAAGAAGAAGAATTGCGATTCGCCTTCTTTTGCATTCCTCGGGAAGCGTGCCTTCAAGTTTTTTGAAATCAAAGAGGATCATCTTCTTCGAGCAATATTTTAGGAGCCTCTTTTGTCAAGAAAGACGCAAAAAGTAATTAAGGTACATACTATCTCTTGCATTCTTTCCTCTCTAATGGGCGAAAAAGACTCCCATTTCTCTCTTGGGTTTAAGCTTAATGGCTCAAACTATCACGTTTGGGTCGGTAATATGGAAGCCCATATTAAAGGAAAGGGGCTTTGGGGTTACGTTCATGGATCCATACCGGAACCGGAACCCAAGATTACCATTGTTGAAGGAGGGGATATTAAGATCCTTGAAGGGGATGAAAGACAAAAGGCCCTTGAAGAGTATTCTAAGAAACATGATGATTGGGAAATGAAGAACTTCAAGATCTTATCTTGGATTTTCTCATCCGTTGAGACCAAGATAAATGCCAACATCATCAAATTTAAAAGGGCTTCCGAAGCTTGGGTATATCTTGAGAAAATGTACACCTCAAGAGATCTATCCCACAAGTACTTTCTCCAAAAGAGGGCTTTGACTCTCCAACAAAATGACATGACCATTCAGGAGTATTTTGTCGAATTATCCTCTATTTGGGACGAGCTCGCTATTCTTGAACCTAAATGGAGTGGTGAGGCAATCGAATTAAGGCACAAACAACTTGAAGAAGACCGGTTCTTCAATTTTTTAAATGGCCTTAGACCCGAATTTGAACAAGTCTGGTCCTCTCTTCTCTTCGCCTTCACATCCCCCTCACTCGAAGATGTTATCACCAAGCTAAGTGGTGAAGAAACCCGTGTGGGGATTGTCAAAAATAATCCTAGCATTCTTGTTACTTCCTCTACTCAAGAAGATGGTGAAATGGCTAATGTCGTGTCAAGACCGGGAAATAACATGAGAACCTATAGACCTCCTCATTTCAAGAATCAAGGTCAAGGAGGAAATGATCGGTATGGCAAAAAAGATTATAGCAAAGTAACTTGCTATCATTGTAAAGAACCCGAACATATCAAACCCTTGTGTCCTAAATGGAAGAAATTGATTGCAACGGCTATGGCATCTCAAGTTGAAGAACGACCCTCTTTATCAAGTGAGTCTCTTTCTCTTCAACAAATCGTGGAAGCCCTACAACCTCTTCTCAAGGGAGGTACTTCCAGAGCCGCTATGTCATCCTCTTCCCCCGGTAAGACATCTTGGCTTTTAGATTCCGGGGATCCTTTCACATGACCCCTAGTTATTGCACTCTTTCAAACTTTTCTAAAAATGCTTTTCCATCTTTTGTATCAACCGCGGACGGTACATCTCTTGAGATTAAAGGAATAGGTAATTTTGAAAAACAAGACTTCTTTGTTCCAAAAATTCGTTTTATCCCAAACCTTAACCTAAATCTTCTTTCCGTTTCCCAACTCTCGGACCATGGTTGCGATATAAAATTTTCTTCTAATAAATGTTGGATACAGGATCGCCAGTCCGGGAGATTGATTGGGGAAGGCTCTAGAAGAGGAGACCTCTACTACGTAGATTTTCTTCAAGTTCCCAAGAGTCAATTTTGCAACGTCGTCCAAAACAAAGACATTCATGTATGGCATAAGAGATTGGGTCATCCCAATATTGTTAAAATCTCGTATTTGCCTTTTGTTAAACATCTTTGTAAAAGTGACTTTTTGTGTAATGAATGCATTCTTGGGAAAATGAAATGTTTGCCTTTTCCTCAAAGATCCATGTTTACGACAAAACCATTTGAAATTGTCCATTCCGATGTATGGGGACCGGCTCCGGTAATGTCAAAAGGAGGTTTTTCATATTATGTGATCTTTGTGGATGACTATACTAGGTTTTGTTGGATCTATTTCCTTAAACATAAACATGAGGTTTTTTCAACCTTTAAAAGCTTTCACATGATGATTTCAAATCAATTCAATGGATGTTTAAAAATCTTTAGGTCTGACTCTGGAGGAGAATACCTCTCAAATGAATTTAAGAGTTATCTTGAAAATTTTGGAATTCTTCACAAAAAATCATGTCCGAAAACCCCGCAACAAAATGGGTTAGCCGAACGAAAGCACAGGCACATCATTGAAACCACTAGGACTTTGCTCATTTCTCAAAACATTCCAAAAAATCTTTGGGCTGAGGCAGCCCTTACCTATGTCTATCTCATAAACCGACTTCCATCGAAAAATTTAAATAAAATTTCTCCCTTTGAAAAACTGTATGATAAGGAACCTGATTATAGCAGGTTAAGGGTCTTTGGGTGTAAGTGTTTTGTTCTTACTGATAAGAATGACAAACTTTCTCCAAAAGCCATTCATTGTGCCTTTCTTGGCTATTCTGAAACCCAAAAGGGGTTTCGTTGTTATGATATCAAAAGTGATAAATTGTATGTTTCCAGAAACGTGAGTTTTTTGGAAAATGTTAGTGGGTTTGAACGTTGTGACCCCCATAATGAAAATATGGATTATTCTTTTTTATTTGATTTATTGAATAAGGATGATGATACTAGTGATAATGAGTCAGATCAAAGTAACCCAAATGAACTTGAAACCGAGGAAAACATCTCTTTATCTCCTTCGTCACATCAACCTATTGAATTACCTAGAAACCCTATCACCTACTCTCATAGAGATCAAAACAACTTTAGGAGTGCTCTTGACAGATATAATGATGCCAGTCCCAGTGCCTCTCAGAATGAAGTGATCCCTCGTAGAACTGAGAGAAGTAGAAGGCCTCCTTCTAGGTTCATTTCGTATGACTCTTTCTCACCAAGATATAGAGCCTGCCTTAGTGCCATCCACTCTTATATAGAACCTAGAAATTTTGAAGAAGCACGTAGATGCCCTGAATGGATTAATGTCATGGACAATGAACTTGAGGCCCTGAGAAGAGCCAAAACTTGGGAGTTTCAACATCTTCCTAAAGGTAAGAAAACAATAGGATGCATATGGGTTTTTAAAGTAAAAACTAAAAGTGATGGATCCCTTGAAAGGTATAAAGCTCGCTTGATTGCAAAAGGATATAGTCAAGAATATGGTATTGACTATGAAGAAACTTTTGCTCCTGTAGCCCGTATGGTCACTGTTCGATGCCTAATAACCGTTGCCTCTATCAACAAGTGGAACATCTATCAAATGGATGTTAAAAATGCCTTTTTAAATGGTGATTTAAGTGAAGAAGTTTACATGGATGCTCCTCCTGGAATGGAGACTCCTGAGGGAAAGGTGCTTCGTCTTCAAAAAACACTCTATGGTCTAAAACAAGCCCCCAAGGCTTGGTATGATAGATTTAATTCTGTTATGATTGAAAATGGTTTTTCCTCTTGTTTTACTGACACTGCTCTATTTGTTAGAAAATCCAATGCAGGGATTGTAATTTTACTTTTGTATGTTGATGACATGCTCATCACTGGGAGTGACTCTAACGGGGTTAAGAGTATAAAATCTATCTTGAAGGATAAATTTGAAATGTCTGACTTGTTTTTTCTAACTTATTTTTTGGGAATTGAAGTAGCATACTCTCTTAGAGGATATTTTTTATCTCAAACTAAGCTTGCCTCTGAGATCATTGACAGGTCAGGTATTACGGATGAGAAGCTTTGCGAAACTCCTGCGGTTGTAGGAGCAAAGATGAAAATTGATGATGGGGTTCCACTTTTGGATCCTACACCCTACAGACAGCTTGTAGGATCTCTGATGTATCTAAGTATTACCAGACCAGATATATCCCATGCAGTCCACACTGCAAGTCAGTTTCAGCATGCGCCTACATCCGTTCACATGAGTGCCATCTTACGAGTCGTAAGATACATAAAGGGTACTCTAAATAAGGGAGTTTTTTTATCTTCTTCTTCCGATTTAAAATTAATTGCTTATACTGATTCTGATTGGGGAGGTGACCCAAATAACCGTCACTCCACCACTGGATTTTGTGTATTTTTAGGTGACTCGCTGATTTCATAGAGATGCAAGAAGCAACAAAAGGTGTCGCTCTTCTCAACATAAGCTGAATATCGTGCCATGGCAACTACTACCATGGAGATTGTTTGGATTCATCAACTACTTGAAGACATGGGAGTCACAATTGAAGGGCCTACCAAGCTGTGTTGCGACAACAAGAGCGCAATCTACATTGCGAAAAACCACACATTCCATGAGCGGACCAAACACATTGAAATGGACTGTCACTATGTTCGCGAAGCATATCTCCGAGGAGTCATTGATCTTCCTTATGTTACGTCCGAATATCAGTTGGCGGACTTCTTTACCAAAGCCTTGTGTGCTCCACGGTTCAACTTCCTTCTTGGCAAACTATCGGTCATCCTGCCCTAAGTTTGAGGGGGGGTGTTAAAATATGTAATCCAAACTTGTAACTTCGTATATATATTTTACATAAGTAAGGTAATACATATACATATATATAATATATGTATATGTATCTACCTATTATATATGTAAAATATATATATAATTCTATCTTTAGTCTTAGGGGTAGTTTAGTCTTTTTTACACATTCTTTTTCGAATGTCTTGTAATTTCTTTTCCCATTTTTATTTTTCCTTTTTCTTTCAATAAATGAGTTGTACCTACCTTGGGAGGGGCCCAACACACTAGTCGTTGGACCCCTCCAACGGTCACAAATGTGACCGTTGGAGGGGCTCCAACGACTATGTGGAGCCCCTTCCAAGGTCTCCTTTAGCCCTATAAATATGGGCTCTCTCCATTGTATTTGTAAGATGAGATTTGGGATTATAGCCCAACCTCTTTAGTGTTTATGAAACTTATGGGTGCAAGTGCACATTTGTGATTCAGTGTGTTGTGTTCGTTGTGCACAAGTGTTCTTGGGTGTGTATGTTCACACATTTATTCTTAAGGTTGTTGCGTTATCGGCTAAAGTATCTTGTTGAAGATACTTTTACATCTGATACCTTATCTGAAGCCGTCTCATCCTGTATGCTTTCAGGGTCCAAAGTGGTATGTTCAGCAACATGTGGAATAAGTTCAACACTGAGCCATGGATCATACCAACTATCTGCTGTGTCACCGTGTTCACGACTATGGTTGGCTTTATTCTCCATGAAGCTATTTTCATCAAAAACATTTTTGGAAATTCTGACCTTATTGGCGGGATCATAGCACCTGTACTCCTTGTGTTCATCTGCATAACCTACAAATTGGCATATAGAGGCTTTATCTTGAAATTTAGTTTTCATAGATTTGTCAATATGTACATAGCATGTGCAGCCAAAAACTCGTAACTCATCATAATCGGGGTGTAGACCAAAAAGAGCATAATAGGGAGATTGATTTTCAAGGATGGGCATAGGAAGACGATTTATCACATGAGTGGCAATGTGAAAGGCTTCTGTCCAAAGACTGATGGGCAAGTTACTACCTTGCATCATACTCATTGCACTTTCCACAATATGTTTGTGTTTACGTTCAACAATTCCATTTTGTTGTGGAGTATACGAGCAAGAAACTCTACGATGTATCCCATTATCTTAGAGAAAATCTAAAAATTCTTTGGAGGAATACTCACCACCACCATCACATTGGAGAATTTGGATACTTTGAGAGAATTGATTTTTAACATGGGCATGAAAAAGTGACGAAAAATACGAAAGACCTCTGATTTGTGTTTCATGAAGAATATTCAAGTAAAATGAGAGAAACTGTAAATAAACGACACATAATATTTACTTCCAGAAGAGGAAGGATTGGGGGTTGGACCCCAAACATCAGAACATATTATCTCAAAAGGCTTAGGGGCTCTTTTATTTACTTGATGAAAGGGAAGTACATGACTCTTGCAAACTTGACAACTGATACACATTTTATCCTTCAATGAAGGTGAAACAGACTCTGAAAGAAAACCATAGGACACTAACTTTTCAATAAAAACTTGACTACAACGACCAAGACGAGAATGCCAAAGATCCAGCCTACACTTAGGACGTTTTTGAAGACATGATCAGACTTGGGCTTCAAGACACTGGAGGCTGGATCTTCATTGAAGACATACATGTTTTCACGTCGCTCTCCTTTAGCAAACATCTCCTTCGTTTGAAGATCCTTGACAAAAACAAAAGTAGGAGTAAATTCCACAGATGAATGGGTAGAGTCAACAAGTTTAGAAACAAAGACAATATTTTTCTTTATATTTAGAGCATGAACAACATCATATAAAGGAATAAATGACTTGGACAAAGGAATGAGAACGTTGCCTATGTTTGAAATAGGGTGGTGAGTCCCATCTCTAGTTACAATATTAGATTTACTAAGATAGGGAACCAAAGTAGAGAACTTACCTGCATTGCCAGTGACATGAGTTGCTGCTCCAGAGTCAACATACCATATTCCATCATCATTCTGTTTCAGATTCAAGTTTGCCATTGCAAATAAGAGAAGGTCCTTAGCATCATCACTGACTCGAAATGTACCTGCAGTTCCTGATGTAGCAATATTTCTATTGTTTTGAGCTCTATTTCGGTTTTGTGGGTTGAACCAACAATTGGCTTTGATGTGGTCTCGTTTATTACACTGATAGCATGTGGGAACATTCTTTGAAAAACTGACCGTGGAATTTGGTGTAGGTAGTAACCCACGTCCACCCTGGATGGGAGTTCATTTGCCTCTGCCACGTCCTCCTCGTGGACGATCAACCATTATTCTTGTGGCAAGAACCTTATGTGTAGATGATTGTCCTGCTGAAGTATCAATCATGCTTTTCAGAGTCATCTCGTACTGAAAGAGTTTGACACGTAATTCCTCAAAGCTGAGTAACGTAGGCAGGCATAATAAAGAGGTCACAAGAACATGATACTCTGATCCTTAGGCATTCAGTGTCTGCTGCACATTTTCTTTATCTGTCACTAGATATCCAACCTTGGCTAATTGATCTGTGATGCTTTTGACTTGATTTAAGAATTCAATAATGCTCATTGCACCCTTTATTAACATCTGAATTTCGCGTTTAAGAAACATCACTTTAGCCTCTGATATCTGAGAGTAGCATGGTTTTAAAATTTGATTTTTTATTTGAGTTGAAACAAACATGGGACGAAGTACGGTTGTTACGAACAAAATGTATGTTTTGTCTGTTATGTTCTAAGGGTCTGTCCAATCTTGGACAAGCAATCAGACAGACCCTTGGGGTCCCTTGTGAGTGTGTCCTTAGTGGTCCTTGTGTTGGCTGATTTGGTTGACTGATGTGCTCATTGGATTTGTGGTAATTGTGCTCTTGGATCTTCCCTGTGTGTGTGTGTTAACTTCGTAACAGGTACTAGGTATCACTATCATAGCATAATCAACTATAATATTATCAGAAGCATAAAATTAAGGAACTAAGTATATGTTGGAAACTGGTAATTGGCCTTGTGGTAGCCAGTAGCTAGAAGTCACTCAAGAGAGGATTCGTAACGTTTCCATAAATTTCTACCAATAAGACAAATGTCAACAGAGCTTCACATAAGTTCTTGATTGCTTGACAATGCAAAGAACCATCAAAATACAAAAATCCCGCTAATTCATAAGAAACAACATTAGGAGCCAGTGTTCATAGGGAAAAGTGTTTTAGCTTTGTTTGGGAGCGAACAACCAGGATTTTATATGCTGCATCTCTTTCGAGCATTTTTGTAATGCCACTTAATTTCATATTTTTCAACTTACACCATAGTTATTCTTCAACTTACTCCATAGTCCTTTGTCTAAAAAAGAAATTTGAAGGCTATTTAGCAGGCTATCCTAGAGTTTTTTGCTACAACATTAGTTGCTTTTAATGACCTTTGTTCATTTGTCAAGGATGTACATGGACAACAAAAAGGACACATGACATGCCATTGTTGTTCAATTTTTCATTAAGAATACTGTATAAGGGGGCATGACACAAGGGTAACTGGTAAGTTGGGAATATTCCTGTGAGATAGTCTGGCAGAGATCAACCTAAGAAAATGACAAACCTCGGAAGTAATACAAGCAAAAATCAAACTAATTTAGTTGATGCCAATTGTTATCAGTTCAAAAGCAACCTAAGAAAGAGTCACATCTCTCTCCCTGTTTCAGTGATTACATGCCTTAACACAACCCAAGGATCTCTTGTTTACTGAAAAACATGGTTTGAGACAAATTATAAATTATTTTTCTTTTAAAATCAAAAGTTAACAAAACCCAGTCCGAGTCACCGAGTTGACCGGTCGAGTCACGAGCCAATAAAGAATGAGTCGAGTCACGGGTTTTAAAACCTTGGAGAGTAGGTCTAAGCTAAGTTCTCCCACAAAACTTTAGATGTGCAATCATCAGGAATGAAAATCAGTACTTCTTGCGACAATGTGGAAGTAATGTACGCGATGAGGGCCTGATCGCGCTTCTTCCAAGTAACAAATGCAGGATTGCGAACAATATTCGGCAATCCTTCATCCTCTTTGGCTTTGGTAGCGATAAATTCTGAAGGCATTGGAGTGGAGCCATCCAAGTGGCCTGAAAGATCTTGACTTCGAATAAAAGGAGCAATTTGCCCTTTTCAAGCCAGATAATTGTTGGTAGTCAGCTTTTCCGAGACAAGTAGTTGAAAGAAAGGCCCAAATTACCTGAAGTATCCATTGATAGACTGTTTGACAACCGAAAGACACTGGTGGCTGAAACTGAAAGGAATAAAATAAGTGTGGCTGAGACAGAACTGAAAGATTGACAGAAAATTAATATAAGATAAATGCGAATAGGGGGACGTGACAGACAGATTTCAGACTAGCACTCGGTTTTATGAGGCTAAAAAGACTGATAGCAGATCTGAAAAAGGTTTCAGATCTGCGACAGACAAAATTTCTAAAAGCGGCGACAGAGAGACGATAGCAGATCTGAAAATATTTCAGATCTGCGACAGAGAGTATAGAATAGCAGATCTGAAGGGATTTCAGATCTGCGAGCGAATGGAAGACTTCAGGGAATGAAAGAAAAGCTGCTTGAGATGAAGGTCTCTGTCCTGCCTCAGATCGCAGGAACTCAAGCACCGAGGACAGCTGCGGCTGTGGTTTCAGCTAAGCAGACTTCAGGGAATGGAAGAAAAGCGATAGCAGATCTGAAAGGATTTCAGATCTGCGACAGAGAGAATAGAGTAGCAGATCTGAAAAACTTTCAGATCTGCGATAGAGAGAAAATAATAATAGCAGATCTGAAAAACTTTCAGATCTGCGACAGAGAGAATCTTAAAGAAATAGAAGTAACAGAAATAACAAAAAGGAAAGGAAAATAGGAATGAGGATCACGTGACCTGTCGTTTTTCACGTTGATGGAGCACGGGCTTGACAGATCTTCTTCACGTACCAGATGATGAGAGATTAGTGCAGCTGTTCACGATCCTGATGAAGAGCTTACTCCCAGGTACGTCGCTGCTCTGATACCATGAAAGAACTCCTATGTGAATCAAGAAATCTGTGAGAGAAAGAGAAAGGAGAGAGAGAAAAGAGAGAACTTGTATTTGGGAATCGGCAGCTTCTCTGTCTTCACCCTGGCTGCACTAAA
Source organism: Nuphar pumila (assembly GCF_984573655.1). NCBI lineage: Eukaryota > Viridiplantae > Streptophyta > Magnoliopsida > Nymphaeales > Nymphaeaceae > Nuphar > Nuphar pumila. The sequence goes on along the minus strand of NC_143257.1, from coordinate 127,670,450 downwards.
CCTCATTAAGATTAAGTAGGTTTTACAAAACCTATTACAATGACAAAACTACCCTATGTTAGTAATGTACATTACATTACAATATAACATTCACGTGGACTATATGGATCCTACTGGATCCATATCTGATTCGATCTGTATTCTAACACTCCTGTCATTTCAAGTTGGGTTCAAAGCAATGCAAATTTCAGCAGCAAACTGCTGTTTTTTCATACTATTCACCAGTGCTCCCGAAGTTTCCTTTTGGTAATGTACTTGACTATATTCGTTATGTTTGACAACCTTGTGTAAGTCTAGGAACTTGTAGAGAGGTTTCTTCTAATATCTACATGTTTGTTCTCATCTGTATTTGAAGACCTGCAACATCTACCTCATCCTTTTCACAACCATAGAAAATTTTGTACAAGCCCCCCCCCCCCGGTTTGCCTCCTTCAAGAATGGCAAGGGATGATCATTAAAATGGGAATAGAGTGAGTCTTCAGAAATGGTGATCTAGTGGGAATTTGCACTTGTTTGGGGGGGGGGGGGGGACAAGCAAGAAAAAACCAACCACTTCCTTGGATCATTGAGTGACCTAAAGGGAGGGGGCGGATATGTCAAATCTTTACCAACAAATCTCGTTGTCATTGCTCTCCTTAGAATCATCAAAACTTGGGAGAGCAAACGGGATATTGAAAAGACTGCTCAGGACTGGCAGAGTGGGCAGGAGAAAACGTGGTAGACAGCTTGGAGGAACATTTTGATCTCTGGGATGGCACCTCAATAAGCATATCTTCACTTCTGCATAACTGAATAGACTGTTGTGCTCCTTGGTACAATTGGAACTTTCTTTGGTTTCTTTTATTATAATGTCTGCATTTTATATACACAATCCTGTAAGGTCCTTTTTCTAACATCTCTTATTTGTTTAAAATTATCCGTCACATGGGTGATCCAAGATGCCTTGTATGCCTATGTTGATGCTGGTAACTCAGGGTGCTGGCACACACAAACACACAGACGCACCCACACCCATCCATGCAGACACAGACACAATTGTGCTCCTCATTTTGGTCTTGCTAGATTTAATCCGCCGTGCTCTCCTTCATGGATTCACTGCCATTATCGTCCTAACAGTTGGATGATATTCTTCAATTCCTATTTGGTAATATACATGATTGATCAACCCTTCGGTTCTATGACATCGTGAGTTCCACATGAACTTGAACTCTCTAAATTGGTATGCACGATAAGAAATGCTTAGAATTACAGTAGATGGTTAGCAAAGATTATTCCACATTGTTCTATGAGCCCAGGTTTGTTTGCTTTGATCTATTATCTGATCAAGGTTCTGAATGTGATGTGTGCACATGCTGCGATGGTGCAAAGACTTGCTTTCATCTTAGTTTAAATTTCTTAAATTCCACGTTCTTTCTTTTAATCAGATGAAACTATCTCCGATGGCAAGATGGTTATTGAAGTCGCCTACTTTGGTATTCACATTCATACTGAAACACATGAGCTTTGCACTGAGACGTCATGCCCAGTTTCATCAGGCGACTTTGTGCTCAAGCATTCCCAGAGCCTGCCGGGGTTCACTCCTCCTGTAAGTCTTGCTTATACGTCCTTGGAGCATATGATAGTCCATACCTGTCAGAAAGTTGAAGTTCACTGGTTATAGTTTGTATGCTTTTGATGATTATTCTTTTTCTTTTTTCTTTCTCTTCAGTGTCGTTCTCCTCTTACCTAGATTCTGGATAAATGTCTTTTTTCTTTTTTCGTGCATGTTTTATTTAAAGGGCAATTACTGGCTGACGATGAGGATGATCGGCAGTAAGGGCGAGCAATTGACCTGTATCAGCTTTGGTTTTAGAATTGGGCTGGCCTCATCTGTTGCTGAGGAATGATTGGCTTAAATTTACTCTTCCCATCTCCGAAGCTTTTCTTTCTTGTTCATATGGCATGTATATGAAACTGCATCTTTGGATGCTTGAAAATATTGCCCTTTCATTTTCGGAGAAAGCAAAGGGCTCGTTACTCAACGGACCCTTATGGATGAAGACTATTTACGGTACCGTCTGAACGTTTTTGCTGAATTAAAAAAATAATGTTGATGTGATAAAGATCCCTGAATTGTAGTTGTCGAGGCACATTTTAAGGAGTTCTGTGCTCCAGGATTGTAGTCTGACGACCAGGTTTCTCAATAGGTACTGGACCCGTAACTGATATAAGAGCATACGCATTTCTTGTAAATTGTAATGTGTATGCCCACGTATTGTCAGAGGCCCATTCTTGGAAAGGAGCAGGTCCATCTTAAAAAAAAAAAACAAAAAAATAAAAAGGAAGAAGAAAAGGAATATAGGCCAAATGTCTAGTGGTAAAGCATCCAAACTGCAACAAAATGCAAAGAAATTAGAAAAATTGCCTTGTAGTGTGATGGTGGAAAGCTCTGGTATTCATTGGATGAGAGGCAACAGGATGCAGTTGGAGTACTTTCCAGATGGTTCACTTTCTGCTGGTCTTCCATGCAACCGTGGGAAGCTTGGACATCTAAACCTGGTTTGCGGTGTAATTTGGAATGTAGGGAGTTTGGCACCTGACCACTCTGAAACATTGAGAGTGAAGTGGGCTGGTGGTTTAGGAAAATATAAAACGACTTCACATTATATGCAACAGCCATCCATCTCATTATTTTTTGAGATGGGTTGGGCGTCATCTCGAGAAATGTTGAGATGGATGATGGTCAGCGAAGCTGCATTTTAGGCATGCGGGGATGCTGCATAAAAAATGCCCTTAATATAAATTGAGGAACCCAGTTAGACGTGAGTTGCATGGGTACCAACTGACCCAAGTGGAAGCTGATCGAGTTTGCACCCTATGAACGTTGATGGTCTGTGTCCCAGTCGTCAGTAGTCCAAGGCGTCCCATTTTCTCGTTTTTTGAACAAACTTCCATAGCGTTGCATGAACAATCAGTGTTAGGTTGGTTGGTTCCACTTCTAGTCCTTGGTCGGATGTTACAAGATTAGATTCGGTAAATAGGCACAAACACATTATTTACCAGCTGTTTTTTTTAATCCTTTGGAGCAAGATCGTTTTCTAATTGGGACGGAGCACTGAGGTGGGATTGTATAACCTTTGCAGCTACACAAAGGAGAGGACGATATTACACTCATTGCCATCACCCAAAATAAAGAATTATGACCGTTGTTCTTTCGGCCATATGGGTCCCTGTGGTCTGTGCAGAAAATTTTGGTCCATAGCGACTTTAAAATTTGAAACCCCCTTTCACTATATAGCCGTTATGATACTGTGCTGGCCGCCTGGTGGACGTTATCTCACCGTCTGAAGAAAAAAAGCGCTCTCTCTCTCTCTCTCTCTCGGTGCCGGTTTCTTGGACCGGAATCCGACCACTCTCCCCTGCTGTCCGAGACAAGCACACGCTACTAAAAGATGAGGGGAGTGAAGGGAAGGTTTCTCAAGAGGCTGAAGACTATGCGACCCCTTCCTCTCAAGCAAGATCGCGTGTTACAGGTGAAAGCTGAATACGGGTTCGACCTCTCCGCGGATGCCACACAGAATTTCTCGGCCGGCAAAGAAGAAGAAGAGGAAGGAATCCAGGATGCCGCCCGCAGCTGCACGCCCCTCTCAGAAGCCGAAGCAGAACCAGAGATCATAGACATTTCCGAGCTTATGAGGGACCTCGAAGAAGAAGAAGAAGAAGAAGAAGAAAAATTGACGTGTTCCCATGCATCTGATAACAAAGAAAACATCAGACCGAGACCCACTAAGCAATGGTTCTTCCCTGAGAAAGAATTCAATGGTTCGAACACGATGACGTATCCTGCTACCCAAAATGTCCACGGCCCTCTTTCGGAGTTGAATGTTGTATCAGTGCGACGAACGCGTCCTGGTTCCGGTAACCTGTTTGATCCTGAGCTCCTTGCAGCCTTTGAGAGGGCGGTGATGGACCATATCCTTAGTCATGAGGAGGAAAAGAAAGGAGATGCGGCCAAGACAGCGACAGCAGAACAAGAAGACCATGCCCTCGCCGACCCCTCCCTAGTGGAATTTGAAGAGAGATGTCCGCCGGGGGGGAGGGAATGGGTGGTTCTCTACACAACCACAATAAGGGCCATCAGGAAGACGTTTGAGGAGTGTAACACAGTGAGGCATGTGCTCGGCAGCCTGCGCGTAGCGTTTGACGAGAGGGATGTCTCCATGCACATGCAATTTAAAGAGGAACTGAAAGGCCTGATGGGCATGGCCGCTGCCGTTGTGCCCCCGAGGCTGTTCATCAAGCGGAGGCTTATCGGTGGGGCACAAGAGGTACTGGGACTCCACGAACAGGGGAAACTGGCCGCCCTGTTGCAAGGTGTTCCCGACATCTATAGGCCCGTGAGAGCCTGCGATGGATGTGGTGGCATCCGCTTCGTCCTGTGCTTCGATTGCAGCGGCAGTCGCAAGCTCGCAAGCTCGGACATGACGATGATGAGGTGCCCACATTGTAACGAGAATGGACTGATTCGGTGTCCAATTTGCCTTTGAACTGTTTTTGTCTGCTGGTTTCATTTTTTTTATTTGTTTTTGGGGTTTTTCATAATCGAGTTTATCCCGTCTGAACTGTGAACTCCAGTCTATTATTATGCTGTTGGCAATTGAGTGTGTGTATACCGTAAACAATGCCAGGCAGTGGGTTTGTGAAAGTCATTTTCCAGAATGTAATCATAAGCCCCTGTTAAAATAAGGATGTGAGAGAGTATTCTGTACAATGTTCTGCCTAGTTGTCAAAAAACACAGTCTGGATGTTAAGCAACTGTTTTCTGGTGTAGAACACATACCCAAATTGATCTTCTTGATGCAACGAATGGTGATGTGTCTCTTCCAAATTGGATCTAATATTGGATGTTTAAAGCAATTCGGACGCAAATAAGCAATAGCACCAAGTTACAATGGTACGCCAAATTATCCAAGTTTTACAAATCGGTCAATCACTTACTGAAGCAGCCAAAGAGGCTTGAGAATCAACTCACAGCTCAAGAAGAACCAAATGTGGAAAAGAGTTGCACATTTTTTTTGGAAAGTTAGAGATGAGAAATGCCAGGCTCCCAAATAACAGTACATGCCTTCATAAACCTACAACGTAGATGCTTCCAGTCGCACGGTTCAGGACTAGCAAAGGTTGTGCGTGCCTGAACCATGCAACAAACTAAAGTTCTACGGGAATTAAAAAGAGAAAATAAAGATGTAGAAGACTGGGAAGAAAAAGGCCTATTTATTTCAGCAGCTACCTGTTGAAGGTTCCGGGGGTATCTTCGCTGTCCTCATGGCTCAGGGAACGAATTTCTCGGTCCTCATGACTCTTGACTGTCTTTTCATCTTTTCGGGTGAAACAACCTTTGTGGCCTCCAGTGAGGGTGCCGCAGGACAAGCAACACTCTTATCATTCTCCACATATGACTGCTCCACACTCTAATGAAGGTTGAACATTGTTATTAGCTTCCTTTTTAGCTGTCGACTCCTCCCGTACCATTTCATTAGTTTTTTCTTTATAATGTGAGGGCAACTTGTGTTAGAAAAATAGTGAACGGTTTATGTGATCTAATTGGGTTGAGCCACATGGTATCTCATATGATATAGTACACCATGTGGAGAAACCTCTTCTATCTATAATTTTGTAATGAGTTGAATTAGAGACATATTCCTAATTGAATACATGCTAGGTTATGGTCTCCGAACCTTATATAATGGCTGTCTCTTTGAGGCTCTCTATAACCATCAAAAGATTCAGTCTCTCTCATGAGGTTTAGAGAAAAGAATAGGACCACGTATACCGGTTCTAGAAGATCATACCTGTCAATGATCTATCAGAGCGCTTATAAACTCAGGTACACTTTTCCACTAAGTTCTGTTTCGATTTTGAATTCAACGGTTTAACGAGAACATGAAAATCAGTCCTCTAGTTTTCGATGAATTTTTAAATTCAACAATTGGTATCAGAGCATCTTGTTCCCGTTGAATCGTTGAAATACATGATCTAAATATGTATTTCAATTTCTTTTTCGATTGACGGTGACGTTTTGTTTTGATCGTCATCAGGCACGGGTGGATGAGGGCCAATCCGCCTCTCTCGTGCCATTCAGTCGTGCCCGAACATAGGGAGGGTCGTTCGGCCCTCCCCTTTCAGTATGCTGGATCACCGCCATCGGGGAAAAGGGGAGTTCTTCCCATATTAGGAGACTGGACAAGAAGGGCTGAAAGGCCCTTCTCTATTTCAACAAGCAGGATGAGAAGGGCCAATAGGCCCTTCCCCTTTGGGTCAACCAGACAGGAAAAGGCCGATCGACCCATTTCCCATTACAAGACCAAACAGGAGGGCTGAATAACCCTCCCTTGTTTTTGTTGTTTTGTCGAGAAGAGGATACCATTTAGACCACTGCCTCGGCGATAGAAGGATTTTGCCTTTTTTTATGGCCTGTCAGATGGGGGTATCATCCATCCACTTTGCCGGTCGAACACTGCCAGCTCTGATTGTCGAGCGACAGGAGGGCGGTCACCCTTTCCAGACTTGAGCCCACCGACATTTGGGGCTGTTTTGTTTTTGGGCCATCGCTGGAGGTATTCGATTCACCAACCACATAGAGCCATTCTCGGTAGCCATCAGTTTTAGTTTCGATCGTTCGTCGGATTGCAGGTGTTCGCTGGCATCATGGGCTGGATTGATCCATCACTGGCACCCTTCGAAGACCGACGACAGTCGCAGTCGGGTTCGACACTCCACCGACGAGTTTTAGCATCCAGCGAGTCGTCTGGGTAAGGCATTGGGTGCAGGCCGATTTGGTGCACTTTCAGACGACTCTATCAGGCAGACTGATTCAGTATTCAACCGACTCTGTCGGGTGGTCCGATTCAGCATTCAGTCGATTTTGCGGTTGGGCCAATTCAACTTTTCAGTAGGACGGTTCGGCCTTTTCAGCAGACCAGATTGGGCTTTTAGTACAGGGCAGATTCAGTGACCCATCGGTGTGCTCAACAGGGACTAGCCGGTTCGACTATTTGGCAATCCAGATATGTTGCACTGGACCAGTTCGGTCTGGTGTGTGCTGGGCACAAGCTTCTCTTTCAATCCAAACCAGTTCAGTGCCTTGTATAGGGTCGGGTCGGGTAAGGTTGGGCACATGACCGCTTTGGTCCTGTGTCTCACCGGGTACTGACTCCACCAAGATACTAGTTGGTTTCGTGCCTAATCTGGGACCGAATCAACATGCGTATCTGTAAGGATGAGGGCCTGATGACCCGGTTTAGCCCCATTCAGTTGAGGGGCTGAACCGAGTCAGATGCGGGTATTATATGGATTAGGCTTGGTCTAGACCCGATCCACTATGCATGCTTACATCTGGTTTCAGATTATCGGGTCAGATCCCATACAGGTCAGACCAGTTTTATGCCCACACCCAATTTTTCAGTGTGCTGGGTGTAACCCGTTTTGAGTCAAACAGGATTTGAGACCCGTAGGTGGGTCCGTCTAGGCTCGATTGGCTAGACCCGTGCACTAGACATTATAAAAAAAAATGAGGATTATAAGGCTATTTGGCGTGCATTATGGGTTACTCTGGCGGGCCTATTTTCGGTTACTTTTCGGCCCATATACTTTATTGATTATGTTTTATTTATGATCATATGCATGTGTTGACATATTTGAACATTGATATTATTTTTTATTTCTGGGTTCAACATTCTAAATTGAATTAGTTGAATCAATACGTTGCCAAAGTAACATCTGTTGTGTAGATTAGTTCATTTTGGGATGTTGTGATATACATATGTTTGTGGTCTATGCGAATAGTGATCAACCCAAAGGAAGGTTACTATTTGGCCAAACCTAAATATATACTTTCAGTAATAAATATGAAACATTTATTCAGTTTTTCATGTGAATAACGAGTCAGTCCAAAGAAAGACTCATTGTTTGACATGACTAATTGTCCATGTTTGATTACTGTATTGAGAGTACCAATTACAAGTTGACACTCATGTCCAAACGCTAAGTGTCAATGTTGTGTTGGGTATTTTGTAATGGGGTTCACCACTATATAAATATGTTATTTTGTGTTAATGCATGTGAAAAATGTATGTTAATCATGAGCTTATTTGTTCTTGATTCAGTTAATACCTCTGCTTCTACATTATCTGCAAACATTAATTCTATCCATGTTTTGAGCGGTTTCAATTTTAAAAACTAGAAAGAAAATGTCATGATTGTTCTTGAATATATGGATTTGGATCTTACACTACGAGAAGATCAACCGTCTGCTCTTACAGATAGGAGTTCCACTGAGGATAAAAAGTACTCTGAGCGGTGGGATCGATCTAATCGCATAAGTCTCATGATCATGAAACGTGCAATTCTTGAATCCTTCATGGGCACCATGTCCAAAGAGGTAAATACCAAACATTTCCTTGAAGAAATTGAAAAGCGTTTTGTGAAAAATGAAAAGGCTGAGATAAGTACTCTTCTTTCGAGTCTTGTCTCAATGAGATATAAGGGCAAATGGAACATTTGATAGTACATTATAGAAATATCCCATCTTGCTTCAAAACTCAAGGCACTAAAGTTAGAGTTGTCTGAAGACTTACTCGTGCACTTGGTTTTGATATCCCTTCCTGCACAATACAGTCAATTATAACTGTCAGAAGGAAAAATAAACTCTTAATGAGCACATTTCTCACTGTGTGCAAGAAGAAGATAGGATGAAACAAGAGAAGACTGAGAGCGCTCATTTGACAGTAACCTCTAAAAACATGTTTAAGAAAAAGAAAAAGAAAAAGACCAAAGAAGCTGCAGTTGACCCTCAATCGTAGAAGAAACAGAAAAGACATTAGGACCCAAAGTCTAGTTATTTCTTTTGCAAAGGGAAGGGTCACATGAAGAAGGACTGTGCTAAATCTCATGCCTAGCATGAGAAGAAAGGTATGCTTCTTACTTTGGTTTGTTCTGAAGTTAATTTGACTTCTCTACCCGAACACACTTGATGAATGAATTTTGGTGCTAACACTTACATAAGTATGTCTATGCAGGGTTGCCTAAGTTGCCAACTGCCAATAGATGCTGAAAGATTCATCTATGTGGACGATGACAAAACAGTTGAAGTTAAGGCAATATAGACCTTTAAGTTACTTTTAAAGATTGAAGATTATTTATATTTGAAAGAAACATTTATTTTGCCATCTTTTAGGCAAAATTTGGTTTTTATTTTCATTTTGGACAAATACGGTTATTCTTGTTTATTTAAAAATAATAAATTTAAATTGTTTCTTGATTCAAATCTTATTGAGACCGACTTTTTATTTACGGTTGATAACTTCTATTTGCTTGATACTATTGCATTATTTAATGAAACCTTGCAATTAAGTTCTCATGGCACAAAACAAAAATTAACAAATGAGAATTATGCTTTATTATGGCATAAACGCTTAGGTCATATTTCTAAACCAAGAATTGAAAGGCTTGTGTCGAGTGAGATTCTTGATTCCCTTGATTTCACTGACTTCTAGGTTTGTGTTGAGTGTATAAAAAAAAAGGAACAAATATAAAGAAATTAGGTGAAAAAAGAAAAACAAACGTCTTAGAACTAATTCATACAGATATTTGTGGGCATTTTCTTACAACTTCTTGGAATGGTCAACAATATTTTATTACGTTCATAGATGACTATTCTCGTAATGGCTACCTATATTTAATTCATAAAAAGTCTCAGTCTCCGCCCTCTCATCGAAGAGCGATTGCATCGACAGAGGGTGGGGACTGAAAAAGAGAGAGGGAAAATCAATGCTCGTAGGGCAGACAACCCCGCCAGAGAACGAAAAAACATGCCTAGAAATTATTTTGCACGAGGTTTTTCGCTAGTTCGTCGAAAAAAACAAACAAACCTGACTTCTGCTTTACAAGACCAATCACCTCCTGCAGCGGTAGATGAATGAGAAGAAAAAAAAAAGAGAGGGGAAAAAGGGGCTTTTACCTTTGTCGATGCTTGGGTATTGCTTAACAAGCCAAAGGAGGTAGCAGAACCTCCTTGTCCCTGTCGCCGCCATCAGCCATTGAAAGGGGAGGACAATGACTCATCGAAAAATTTCATGCATTGACGCTCCTTCGAGCAGAGAGTGGCTCAAACCCATCCTTAGGTAGCGGCTCACCGATAAAGACACTGGGTTGCCACCGTTGCCAAAAAATACCACACAGAAAAACCTGATGCTGCTCCAGCTACCGTTCTCCTCTGTCAAAGAAAATAACAAAGAAAAAAAAATGGAAAGGGAACCCTAATTGTGTTTTCATTTCGTTTTTACATATAAGCCTTTCTTTATAAAAAAAAATCAGTTTGAAACTGAAATTTCTTGAAACTTTTGAAAAAGGGTCTCTTTAACAGGTTGTTATTTCGTTTTTTCTGAAAACCAGAAAATCAGTACATTGACTTTTTTGAAATTATAGAAAAGTGGTTCTCTTCTTTTCTATTAAACTCAGAAAATTTCAAATATATATAGCTTGATGGATAATTACGGAAAGCCTACTGATATTTTATGAAATTACAAAACGAGTGTTGAATCTCTCTATTTAACTCAGAAAAATTTTAGTCTCAAGTTTTGTTTTTATTTTTGCTTAGAAAGGCTTCTGCTTTTCTGAAAATTGTAGAAAGGTGGTTTATCTTTTCTGATAAACTTAGAAATTTCAGAAAGTGTTCTGCTTTATTAAATTTTTGCATGACATAGCATTTAAATTTTTTTATATTACAGAAAGAGGGTTAAAACTTTATGTTTAACTCAGAAAGTTGTAGAAAGAGGTTTATGTGCTTTTGCTTACATAAAGCCTATTCTTTTATTTTTTAAAATTGCATAAAAGTGGTCCTAAGTTTCTGAAAACCACCCAGTACTTGTTCTTGTTAAAAAAGTATTTAGAATTTAATATTTTTATCCATATTCTTGACATTTAAGCATCTTATTACATGCTAAATTCATTTAGAATGATCAAAACTAGTTACAATTATAAATCTTAGTTGAAATAAGCTTTATTAATTCTAATATTTGTTTATAATTAGGAATATGACAAATCGAATAGTCATAGTTGAGTTGTTCAAAATTGAAAAACTCAATGGGATGAATTTTGAAATATGGAGAAGGAAGATAAAATATTTATTAACATATCACAAGACCCTATATGTATTGAATAATGTAAAATCTTCATTAACTGATAAATTGAGTGAAGAAGAGAAGAAAACTCATAATAAGTTTATCAAAGATGATCAACATGCTCAAGCAACTCTTCTAACATTTATGCAAGATGACCTCATTCGAGTATTTGAAGATTTTAACACTGCAAAGAGAATGATGAAAAAAATTAGAAAGAAGTATGATATGACTTTAGAAACCCACATTCAACCTCTTCTGAAGTAATACAATTTATGTGGGATGAAAGAGTCAGACAATGTAGTTGATCATGTGTATCAAATGCTGATAATGGCTAATGACTTAGCCATAGTTGTAAATGATATTCCTGAGCGAATGAAAATCTCCACCAACTGAATAACCTTTCTCCAACTTGGAAGATGATGTCTATTTTCATGAGATTAAACCATAAAAGCCTTACACTAACTGAACCCTATCTGTAATTAGCCCTTGAGTAAGAGCACATGTCAAAAGACAAGAAGAAAGAAGTTATGAATACCTAAGAATCCTTTTCAGCAACCTCTCACAAGTTCAAGCCTGAAGCCATATTATTCAAGAAATTTAAGAAGAATAAATTCAACAAGAAACATTCAATGCAAACCAAGAACTCCAAGACTGCAACTAGGAAAACATATTTTTCTTGTGAAAAAGTTGGTCATTTCAAGAATAATTTCCCAAATAGAACTAAGAAAGAGTCCAAAAAAGCAAGTAAATGGAGAACGAAAAATAATATGCACTGTGTCTGAATCATTGGTCACATATAGTGATCTCTTAGGGTGGTGGATTGATTCAGGGGTGACACAACATATGTTTAAGTTAAAGGAAGGACTTGTAGAGATGAAGGAGTTGAAGCTTGGAGATCATAAGGTGTATATGAAAAATAACACCTATAGTGATGCAGTGAGGATAGAAACCTACATGCTTCAAGTAGAATGAACCAGTCTCCTACTAATAAATATACTTTATATACCTTTCATGAGAAAAAATCTTTTAGCAGTAAGAGATTTTGCTAAAAAGGGCTTTAAAATTTGCTTCTGAGGTGACAAGGTCACTATTGGGAAAGATAAAAAAGTGAAGCTCAGGGGTCGCTATGATGCTGACCATGGTCTCTTTCGTTTAAATATAACTCTTTCTATAAATAATACAATGAATATTTCTAGTTATATTGATTGTGCATGCATATTTAGGGCATTTAAAGTTAGGACATGTAAATGTTAATAAAATGAAAAAAATAATTCACATGAGATTATTACATTATCTTCAAAATATAGAATTTAAAAAATATGAATAATGTATATCAAGTAAAATGACTAGAAAACTTTTTCCTAAGGAAAGTAGATCAAGTGACTTACTAGTTTTAGTACACACACACACACACACACACACACACACACACATATATATATATATATATATATATGGTCTCTTAACACTAGAAACACATGAAAAGAAATCATATTTTATCATATTCATAGATGACTACTCAAAGTATGTATACATATACCTAATCTCTAAGAAATCTGAAGCTCTAGAAAGTTGAAGGCATATAAACATGAAGTTGAAGGATTACTAGGAAGAAAAATTCAAGTTATTATATCCAATAGAGTTGGTGAATATAACTCTAATGAGTTTAAGACCTTTTGCATTGATTATAATATAACTTCTCATACAACTATACCTTATATATCACAACAGAATGATGTAGCAGAATGAAAGAATAAAATCTTAATAGATATGACAAGGTCCATATTGGCATATGCAAATCTTTCAAAGAAATTCTTTCTCTTTTAAGGATGTAGAGATTACACCTCATGAATTATGGACTAGTAAGAAGCTAAATTTGAGTCATTTGTGAAAGTGGAGATTACCTGCTCATGTGTTGATTCATAGTAAAATGAGAGACAAGTTAGATAGCAAAACTATCAAATGCATCTTCATGGAATACCCAAAAAGATAAAAAAGATATCATCTATATAATCTTGAAAAGAGATTTATAGAGAGTAGAGAGGTAGAATTCCTTAAAACAAAAGAAAGTAATTTTGATCCTAAATATGATGATGGCTTTTTAGATATCATAAATGATCCTGGGGTACCAAATCAAGAATTAAATCATAACAATCCAGTTATAAATAATGAGCAAAAATTATAATTAGTAATTGAATAGAAAAGAACAAGAACTCCTCCATCTTATTTGAATGATTATTATACATTTTTGAGTGATGAATTATGTTATTACATGAATTTGGATGAAACTCTTGACAACTTGAGTTTTGAAGATGCAGTTGCTTCCAATGAGTATGAGTTATAGAAGGAAGCAATGAAAGATGAGTTGGATTCCATAAAAAGAATAAAGTTTGGGAACTAACCACTTTGCGTAATAGATATAGGAAAATTGATAGTAAGTGGGTTCTTAAGAAAAAACTCAAGGCAGATGGATCTATTGATAAATTCAAGGCAAGATTAGTAACCAAAGGCTATTCTTAATGAGAAGAGATTGATTATGAAGAAACTCACTCTTCTGTAGCCAAAATAACATCTATTCCTATCATTTTGGCATTGGTAGCTTATTTTGATATTGACCTATATCAAATGGATGTGAAAACAACCTTCTTAAATGGTGAACTAAATGAAATTATTTTCATGTAGCAACCAGAAAGTTTTGAAATTGAAGATCAAGATGATAAAGTATACAAGTTAAATAAATTCTTGTATGGACTTAAGGAGTCATCAAGATAGTGATATTTGACTTTTCATAATGTTATAACCAAATTGAGTTATGAGGCAAATAATATGAACCACTGTATATATGCCAAGAATAGTCAGAATAAGTTTATTGTGTTATCCCTCTATGTTGATGATACATTAATTATAGGAAATAACATAGACATAATAAATATGACTAAATCATAGTTTAGTTCTCGATTTGAAATGAAGAATATGGTTAAAGCTTTATATATCCTTGGAATTAAGATATAGAGAGATAAAAAATTGATATTGCTATGCCTATGTCAAGAAAAATATCTTGACCACATTATAAAGAAATTTAGAATGAAAAGTACCAAGGCAAAAGGTACTATTGCAGTAAAATGTCAAAAACTAAGAATGACTGTCCAAAAGATGGACAAGAAAAGTTGAATGTTTTCTAAGCTTAGGCAATTGGAAGCCTGATATATGCAATGCTTTGTACTAAACCTGATTTAAGTTTGGTTAGAAGTCTACTAAGTAGATATCAAAGTAATCATGGGCTCTCACACTAGGAAGCAGTGAAGATATTTTTTCGATATCTAAGGAGAACTAAGGAACTCAAGCTATGCTATCAGTTAGATAGTTTAAAGCTTGTAGATTGTTCCACTTTGCTGGTGATATAGATAAAGCAAAGTCCACCTCTGGTTATGTATTTATGTTAGAAGGTTGGGCAATTGCATGATTATACAAGAAACAAGGGTGTGTGGCATAATATACCCGAGAAACTGAGTATATTGCCTGTAATATGGCAGTCACATTTGGTGTATGGATAAATCATTTCCTAAACGAGTTGAATATATATATATTCCAAAAGATCCAATTCAACTTTAGTGTGACAATAAAGCTATTATAAAACTAATACAAACAAGAGATGATAGCTCTAAAAGTAAGCATATTAAAGTTAAATATCAATATATTCATGATATGCTTATGAAAAATAAAATAGCAGTAGACTATATTTCTTCAAGTGACATGGTAGCAGATCCGCTAACCAAGACATTCACCGAGGATGTTTTTATTAGACATGTAAGTAAAATGGAACTCAGATATATCTAAGTGATGAGTGAGTAAAGATCACTCATACAGTGTGTATGCAAGGTTCTGGTTGAGAACAAGCATATAAACATAGGAAATCCCTTATGACCAAGTGAGAGATGTAAGGCTATATGGTCATATGATGACTGCTAGGGGCTATTGCAACAGTCATAATGTTCAAATACAAAGACACATGTCTCTTGGGGATGAAGAGATTTCTCCCAAAGATATGTCCCAAAACTTGAACTCCTTACAAGTTTATAAATGCAATGAAAGTGTATGAAAAACATACAGATATACAAAACAATAACAATTACAGTTACAAGAAAAGCATTCAAATTGTACGAGAGTTAAGAGTGGGACCTCCCTGACAATTTTGAGCGTAACAACGTGTTCTTCACCCCCACAACAATTCTGCATTCTAGCGTTCAAGTGCTTACAAGAGAATGGTATTTTCATTTTTTTTTTGAAATTAAACTTAAGTATTTCAAAGATCAATATTACAAAGATCTAAATGAAACACATAAATAAAAAGTTTTGTTTCTTCGTTTCTAAAATTTTATTGAAACAAAAAAAAATTATTTGCTCAAAGAAATTGGACAACGATAAAAGATGGTAAAATATTATCACCCTTTCCTCCTGAATAAACAATAAAGTTAGAGTCAACAAAAGCATGTACTTATCTAAATTTACACAGGTTAGAGGAAACACTCGTCTCTATTAAAGAAATAAATTCTTTAATAAAGTCACAAAATTACACTAATGCTTTTTTGACATGCATAGGAGATCAAGTCATAGAACGTGAAAAGAAATTAACTCAAATACACGAGTCAATTAAATTAGAAATACAACAATTAGTTTAATTAAAAAATAAAAAGGTAGTTGAATAAATAGAACCTGCTATGATTCAACCATCTATAGATGTCAAAGGATTTAAATTAAAATCCACAAATGAATTTGTAGAAATCCTTGAAAAGCAACTGAAAACTTTACATCTTAGGGTTGTTTCAAACAAATTAGAAATGGATTCTGAAGACGAATCAGAATTAGAAAAACTTGATGAATTAGCCCAACTATATCATCAAGAGTTTGATTTAATTCGGGTTAGACATGAACCTAAACCCTTAGTATATACTATTACAAGACCATTTCCACGTTATATCTTTTGTACGAAGATCAAGAACCTATTCAGAACTTCTATTAAAGAAAATCCATCTATGAATGAAATATTCACGGATTAAATGATAAACAAATAGTTGACTTAATACATCGAATAATGTTGTATTCGACCATTTGCAAACATGGCAATATTGACCATGAGATTGCAAAATTTATAAATACTAGTTTTGTTGGTCAGTTAAGAGGCTGGTGGGATAATTATCTCACTGACAAACATAGATTAGAAATTCAGACTCATGAGAAAATTATTGTAAAAACTGAAATCAGAACTAGTACTCAAGTTCAAACAAAGGAACATGATGTGGTTTTATACATTGTGCATCAGGATCTTACAAAATTTCGTAGGACATATAATACCTTTAGGAGAAAGAACTAAAACCGTATTCTAAAACCTCATGTTAGTTTGTCTTTGAGTTAACTCTAACCACTGTTGGAAAGTTACTATTTTACCCATTTAGCAATTGAACTGCACGTTGGAACTTCTCTTCATGCTTCGTTAAAATTACTGTTTTACCATTACTATTGAAAATCATTTATACCTTATCTAAAGTTTGTTGAACCTCTCATATTTCATAATTGCTATTTTACCCTTATTGCAAATGCATGCTATCCTTATGTAGGAATAAAAACGGGTTTGAATATGGGCTTCGATTCCATATGATATTTTGAGTTGGATCTAGATCCAATTTTAGACCCATGTTTAAGGGTTCAGGTTTTATTGAGTCAAGAAAATAAAATCCCAAGCCAAATCCTTATAATTTAAGGAGTTTACTTTCATTAAAAATGCAAGGTCAAGTTGGATATTTGAGAAATATCATAACCCACCCAAATCACATATTACTTGGTTTGGGTTTGGATCAACTTGAATAATATTCAAATAGGCATTTTTTATGCCCATATATGAGAATTTGGGTTCAAGTCGAGTCAGGTGATCAATACAAACCCGACCCATTGAACCACTGTCCTTCACATAAGTAATAAAAATGGTTGAATATGGGCTTGGTTAGATCTTGACCCCAAACCACATTCCTGTTCTTGAAAACATGTCTAGATTTGGATCCAAAACTAACTCAAACGTCAGAAGAGAGTCATGGATTTGTGTAGGATTTGCCACATTTTCTTCTTCAATTCAATTATTTTGCCATTTTCTAGCTGAAAAGATTTATATTTTAAAAATGTTAATAAGTCAGTTGCAGTTTTAGAAAAAATCTTACTATGTCAAGGCAGTCTGTAAAAACCCAGTGTTCGTTGTTGTTGTTTTTGCTTTTTTATTTATTTTGAATTTGATTGTTAAGGTTAAGTTCTCATATTTTCCTGTACATGGATATTTTTACATGGATCGACCATTGATGGGCAAAATCGCCTTTAAGGTTTATGAGTGTAAGGTATAGATATAAAATAACGATTCTAGCCAGCATGATTGGAATAGTAAAATCCCTTTCCTTCTTTGTCTTGAGTTATTAAAAACAATTAATTAAAAGGTAGATTTGGTTAGTGATTTAATGACCCCTAATTTAAGTAGGTGAAGATAGAAGGTTGGATTGTTAGGAGGTAAGTAGCACACGTTTTGGAAAATTTATTTAGAAAGAAAGCTATTGTAGCAAGGAATTTTGGTAAATAGATTTTTCCTAGATGGCAAGCTTAAAAAAAGAAGGGGTGGCTGAAAGGTTGGGTTGGCTGTTAGGATTAACAACGTAAGGGGAAGGTAGCCTTAAAGGAAGGCATGAGATACTGATGGAAAGACTACAACTTTGAAACAAAGAAAAGAATTTGTTTTGTTGTAAAAGAGAGAAGGAGACGTGGACTGCATCCTCAAACAAGCTTTTAGAAAAAAAGGAGAGAGGGGGAAAGAGAACTGGAGATCGATAGAGGAGCTTGAGCAACGGAGCGTGTTGATCACAACCTTCTTGCACAAGAGAGCGAAGGACCGGAGCGATTTGAAAAAAAAAAGGTACGGTGGTTCAAATTTTGGCTTATGATTATGTGCAGCATGTATATGAACTATAGGTTTTTGAGGAAATTTAAAACTGTATTTCATGCATTTGGATTTCCAAAAGATTGAAAAGAAAAAAAAATATCAGACCCTACACGTTAATGGGTATGGGACCAGATGTTAGTATGTGTTTCAAGAGGGCTTGGAGATTTGGTATACATGGGTCTGTGTTTGTACAGGTGTTCCTCAGCATATAAAACAAAAGGTAAGCATAAGATTTATATGGAACGTTAGGTGTATATTAACTTATATTATGTGACTTCATGCATGTACTTTAGTATGGCATTGAGATGGGGCAACATGTGCAATTTAGTGGTTGTAGAATTCAGCGTGAGGGCATGGTTGAAACCAAATTAAAACTGTATTTAATGCCTTTGGATTTCCAAAAGATTGAAAAAAAAAAAAATCAGACTCTACACATTAATGGAGATGGGACCAGACGTTAGTATGTATTTCAAGAGGGCTTGGTGAAAAAAAAAAAAGAGGTAAGCATCAGATTGATATTGGACGTTAGGTGTATGTTAATGTATATTATGTGACTTCCTGCATGTACTTTAGCATGGCATTAAGATGGGGCAGCCTGTGCAATTTAGTGGTTGGAGAATTCAGTGTGAGGGCATGGGTGAACCCATGTATTAGATATTTGTTTTAATGGATATAGATTACTCATATAACTGTGAGTTATAACTATTATGATTTCATTGAATGCAAGTACCTCGTATTATTTTTTTTGAATGGCTTGGTATTGTATTGATAATATATGATGGTAAATGGCTGAACATAATAGGGTATTGATAACATGATTTACAAACCAGATTTTAGTCATACATGGTTTTAATGGCTTGGTATTGTATTGATAATATATGATGGTAAATGGATGAACATAATAGGGTATTGATAACATGATTTACAAACAAGATTCTAGTCATACAGGGTTTTAATGACATACTGGTTTCTATCAGACTGTATAAACAGAAAAAAAAATACCTTGGGTCAACTAGTGACGTGCAAATCTCAGCGAGCCGATGGAATTTTTAGGCATGTCTTGGCATTTTGGAATCATCGAGATGTTCGTTAACTGGTCCCCGAATGATGTTGAATGGGTCTGAGTTCTAATTTTTCAGCAAAATTAGTCTTTTCAGAAGTTTATCAAGAGATACCCGTTTTAGACAGATTATGTTAAAATGACCAAACTTATTTGTTTCATAAATTCTGGTAAAAGTTTTGTGTGTTTGAAATAGAGTTCTTTTGGTTCAGATATAAAAGTATGTATTTGAATCCAACACCCCAACGAAAATTTATAAAGGGCATTTGGATAATGTACATGGAGGATATCATTTTTTTGTGTTCTATGGTTTTATTTTCTCTAGTTTAAATTCGTCATGTTTGTAAAAACACCTCAACCCTTGTACCCTGGGCCAAGTTGTACATATGTCGTGTACCCTAAATGGGGAAGTGGAACTCCTCCTGAGGGAGTATAATAAGTCAGGACTTCTGTTTGCCTACGGAGAGGGTAGGTGGTACCAGGCTCCGGGATTTCTGTTATATTGTTTGGAGAGCAAGGCGTCTCCTCGGTCCACCCAGCCCGGTTGTCCTAGGGGGACCTAGATAGTTACACGGGGAAGCCCGGTGACTAGCCCTACTGACTGAGCTCAATTTGAAAAGCTCACTATGGGACCACCCGATCTTTGGATCGCCCTAGTGGGAGCAACGGCCGTGGGTACCGCGGTCCTCTGTATGTGACTATTGGAATTGATGGCTTGGGTTTTGACTAATGGTCAACCCTAACTTTTGTGGTCCAGGGACAACTTGGCAAAAGAATATGTATATAAGTTTGCTATGGAACATATTTCTATACATACAAATGATTTTCTAATGCCATGTTTTCATATGCTATGATCTTTACTGTTGTACTTTGAGAGGCTAACCTCTCCGTTGAAAATGTTACAGGTTCTGATTGATGGCGTGGCGTTGGACAAGGCTCGACGAGTGTGTTGCTCTAGGGATTTGGTTTTGGGCTGTTTTGTTATATTTTGAGACTTATTCTACTTATTCTTAAATAATGAACTTGAATTTCCAATAAGATGTTTGTAGCGAGCCCAAATTTATTATGTGTTTCAAAAAAAAAAATGATTACAAATTTTGTGTTAAATTTGGGGCGTTACACAGTCTGCCTAAAAAAAAAAGCTTTCCTGGTTGAGAAAAGTTTGTCACCAAGGTCTTATGGATAGGTTAGTCGTTTTAAGAGATAAGTAACAGTGGTTAGGATAAATTAATCCAAATTTATAGACTCTATTATAGGAAACTACAGCTGCTAGCTTTCTCGATCTTGTAACCTGTACATAAATATGTCTTAATGGAAGAACGCACGTCCTCAAGAGAGAGTTGAATGAGGATATACTTACGTTTTTTTTAACCGAATCATGTTAAAGACAGTGTGTGTGTGTGTGTTTTCTTGATTTTTAAAGGTAAACCAAAGAAACTTGCATGCAGTATATGATCACAACTAATTCATAAGGAAAAGAAATCATTTTATACACTTAAGATCGATCCTCCAAGAGAATCTGAGATTTGCTAAAATAGAAAGTTCTCTCGAGTCTAGAGGGATAGGAACACGCGTCATGTCAACAAACCGGAACTGCGCCTGATTGAAGCCTCACAAATTAATCAGGCTAAAGAGGTGCGTGGCGTGAGGGTAGTTCCACACAACACAAGTAGACAAAGACTCTTCAAAATTAATATGTTGATGGAGCCTGCCCTCAATCAATCTAGTCTTCTTTTTTCACATTAACGGGTAATAATACCAAAACCATCTCTACACATTCAATCATTTTCTAAAAGCAGGAGTGGCATTCTCACATATTCGACCATTTTTTTTTATATTTTTCCGTTCACAAGAATCATCAGCAAAATTAATTATCTAGCAAATTACGCACAGTTCCATGGGTGGTTGTCATTGTAGCACCGCATGGCCTAAGTTCCAATTGAATATATCCATGGATGATGAATTAATTGATTCAATCTGATCTAGACACGCAATCCAACGGCCATAATTGAACATATCATATCATACCTCTATGACGATATCTGTTTTTCTTTATGAGTAATTTGGGCGAGAACGCCATTGTTCTTTCAACGAAAAACAGAAAATCTGAAAATGTGCGCTTGTGAATGTAACTTTCCAAAGGCACTCTCTCCTCAAGTTAATGGTTTTCGTAATCGCTGCATATTTTCTAATTTTAAGTAATTATATTAATCTTAGAAACTTTCAAATGATTGAAATGACAAACACTTTTAAAGGTAATATGTTTTTTTTAATCATACTTATTTTTATGGTTACAAAATTAAATTCACTTTTCATCCTCAACTTACTAAATTACATCTGATTGTTTTTTTCAAAATGCATTTGACTTTTTATTTCCTTCTAAAGTAAAAAAATTTGCTTTACCCTAAAGATCAGTGTTGTTAGAGGCGTACTCCTCGAAGCGTACGCCTCAGAGGCGAGGCGCACGCTCAAGGTACTGAGGTGCACGCTCAGTATTTTCCACGGTTTGCGATTCAGGTCAGACTCTTTTGCACTTTTGTTCTTTTACCAATTCAATCTATTCTCTCAGTAAATAAGGTCAAAGTGGTTCGAAGAGATGTGTTGCATGGTAGTTGTTGGTCTATTAGGTTGGAGCTCACTTCCCTCCCACCGGCTGCTTTTTGTTGCAGCCACTGTGGGAAACGCTGGTTTACCCTGTTTCATGCGAGCATCGTCTTTATTTTATTTTCTTATGATTTTGTACTAAAATGACTAAAAGCAAATTAGTTGTTTTTATTTAAAATTTTCATTGTTTTATTAATATTATATATTTTATTATTTTGATCATGAAGCTTACACTTCAATGCCTCGAGGCTTACGCCTCGCTTCGCCTCTTTGCATTTAACAATCTTGCTAAAGATAACTATAAGCACCGTTTGGATCCCTTTATAAATTGATCCATGTCATTTATGCTTATTTTATATAGCAAGTTTCAATCTTCTAATTTTTTTTAATGAGCTTTTATAAATTTAGCCATGTGACGTTCTAAAAAATAGGTAGGAACCTACTCTTTTGTTTTCTTCCCAACTAGCCATGGTTAGCAACTGTTTATTTTCTTCCCACCACCATTACCAAGACCACCACCATCACCACTATCACTACTATCGTCACCATCACCACACCACCACTACTATCACTAGCACCTGGTCAACAGCACTACCATGCATCACCATTATCACCACAACCGCCACCACCACCACCATTACAACCTCTATGACCATCATTCCCGCCTCCACCACCATCACTACCACTATCACTGCCAGTATTACCACCACCATTCCATCACTATTATCATTACCACCATTATCATCACCACCACCACCATCACTACTCATACATGCCTCTTTTTCTTTTAATTTTAGTTTAAATAATTAGTATTCAAAAATTCACCTTATTAAAAACAAAAGCAACATTCTTCTTTATAAAATGTGATTTAATTTATGCATGTAAACAACTAATAAAATCAGATCCAAACAGGGCCTACATTTTTAAAACTGCGATCACATAGCTTATTCCAATCCATGAATGTTATTGACCTATATATATATATATATAATCATATGGCTGGCGATATTTAAGGCAGATTGGAACCATACGTAACTGAGTTCCGGCAACATCCTCACCACCACAAGAGTCGACTTTTTCCTCTGATGAAATAAATAAATGTTTTGACAATAACAAAAAATATAAAAGCAACAAGGGGTGGACGAAAAGAGAGACAGCTCAATGCTTTACCAAGGTGACGTGATTATCTTATATCATTATCTAAAAGAGAAAAACACAAGGATTCACTTGAACAAGAACAGATACATGCACGCATACATATTTTTTATATATACAAATAGGTACTGGGCGCCCCATTTGTCGTCTCCAAGTACGGCTGCCTGTTCATTTCCATTGCAATTATCAAAATCACTGCAGGCGAGCTACTTTTGTATGGGATCCCCAGATACCCGATCTTTTCGGGGGCCAGTCATCGTGACGAATGATGGTGCTAAAATGGTGATCGAAATAGTAAAAACTACATGATATGAAAATGAAGTCTATGCAAGACACATCACATCTCATAATACAAAGGCGCTTGGTTGGACCACCACCATGCAGTGGATTGCATCTTAAAGATGAACGGCACTCAACAATCTGAACTTGCGGGCGGTGGTTTGTCGAAAACTGCCTCGATCCCCTTAAGAGTTCAGATTGCCATCACCTTTATGATGGGGGGACCAGGCACGGTATTGCCTTGCTCGACTGTACCTATATGATCTTATTTGTCATGTCATACTACACTGGAGGAGAGATTTTGAGTCAATGGCTATTGGTCATAGTGCAAAATTTACCTGGGTCTAATTTGATCATAGACAGATCATGCGTCTTTCTTTATAAGCGATATGATGGCATTATAGAAAAAAAAAACGAAAAGAAAAGAAAATTCTTGTCTACAAATAATATTTCTTTTTGTTATGAAGTGAGTTATATGGAGCTGAAGCGTATCCGCTGCATATATGGCTAGGCCGATCTTTGACAGTGAGGAAGGATGGTGATGGTGCAAGTTATGGGTACTCGCACTTTGTTATTGGATGTGTTTTGAAGAAGGTAGATCAAGCAACATCTATCGTGTTGCGCTGTGCCCCATCCCAAAAATTTTGTGTGTGGGGAGCAGTGCTCCACTGTAAGCATGGAAACAAATCACCAACGCAATTATGAAAAATGTGTCCAACTGGGCAATACGTGTATCAACAAAAGACAAAGCACGATTATCAACGACGTTAGAGGGCAAGATGGTCAATTAGGACATGCTTGTGTACGCACACGCAGACACGTCCATCTCTGGTCTGTTAGTACGGAATGGTCCCGAGACCTTCTCTACCGAATTGACCAATTTACCCTGGCATTTATAGGATATTGGGACCCGCAAACAAGCTCAAAGGATGAAGTAAACAACATTCTGAAGGTCCAAAAAGCATGTTAGAGGTCTGTCTGTCCAAAAAGCATGTTAGAGGTCTTAGGGTCATCTAAAACTGGGGTTTTGGTTTCATTTATTAAGTAAGGGTGGGGTTTCATTATTGTGGGGGGATACATATGGAAATCAAGGATGGGTGGTAGAGAAAGAAAGAGGAGAGAGTTGGATTTTATTGTTGGATTCCCGACTGTTTTTTCACCTCCCCCCCCCCCCCTCCGCTTGCGCCCCCGTCGTCCGCTGTCACAACCCTCTCTCTCTCTCTCTCTCTCTCTCTCTTCTAAACACCATATGTTTAAAGAAACCACTACCCCGGTATGACAATACAGCTCTCATCGTAAGAAAACCACCTTTCCGTACGAACCTCCGTTTTTTACTCGTCAGAAATTCACATCCACTACCCTCCCCATCATCAGTGTTGTATGACCCTCTGTGTGTGTGTGTGTGTGAGGATTGAGGAACCATTTCCGATCGAGGCTCTCAGAGGATCTGGAAATGACCATGGAAATCGGAAATGAGCATGTCTACTACCTTCCTTGCAACTTCTGCAACACTATCCTAGCGGTACAGAGATTGCTCCTTGTTTTCTTTTCCACTAACATCTAGAATCCTGCATTTGCTTTTTATTCTGTGCAATTCTGATGCCCAAGCATATTGATGATCCTTGGAGGAATTGAAGAAGAAGAAGTTTTGCTTGATCTTCATTTGATGGTTGTTATTGCACCCACCGGGACAATAATCTATTCTTTTGGCTCTTAGATAAATTTTTCTTTTCTGAATTTTGCAATTTTATGGCCACCACTTCTGTTCCTTTTCTCTTTTCACCTTTCTGCAATTCGTCACTCGAGTTCAGTTTCAAAGAACTGAGCTGCATTTTGAGGGAATTGGTACACAACAACTTGCTTCAACTTTCGACCGACATGACCTTATGAAAAAAAATTCCTGTCCTTTCAAAACAAAGAGAAAAGGGAGAGTTCCAAGCCCAAGCATGCGTATCACTGGTAGATTTTGGCCTTGTATTGCATAAATTTTACTTGTTAATCATACTTGTGATGACCATCATAGATCATGGTATGAAGATAACGGAACTGGAGATGTCCATGAGTTGCGGCTTCTTATATGATGTCAACTTGCTTATGGTGCTTTCAAAACTTGGCCACTTCCAGCTTTGGTAGTTGTCTAGGTGTAAGTGGAAGGGCTTTGCAAAAGGATCCGCTTGCATCTTTCTGTGTTTTCTCCATCTATTTCGGTCTTTACTTCATCTTTCTGTGTTTTCTCCATCTATTTCGGTCTTTACTTCCGTCAATTCACCGCTCCATCCATCCTCCCTTCGAGTTTTCTTTCCTCTTTTTTTTTTTCTTTCGAAGTTTAACACAATACAACTCAACGAGCAACCTTTTACAAATCGTGTGCTGATACCAACTCTTTTAATAACTAATGACTTTGACGAATCAGCACGTCCTCTAAGAAAAAAAACGACGAAACGGAGACGGCATGCCTCTCAACTTTTAATTCTGATGAAAATTGACGGGATCGCGGTTCAGCATCATTCCCTTGAATAAGAAGCACCACCAACAATAGGAACGATCAAAACCAACGTCCAAGGTTTGCCATGTCTCATCCGCTCTTCCATCCATTGGAACCTCAACCAACTGTATTCTGATCCAACAGAAAAGGTAGACTAAACCCAACATAGAAGCTCTCTTTAAGAAGTAAACGGTACCCAGAAGATGAACCTTTTTCACCCGGCCGATATATATCGAGTTTTTCCTTTGGTGAGAGGGCCTCCATTTTCTCGCTGCATAAACCGTTCGACGTGCTGGCTAACGGTGAAATTCCTTCAGCAACCGCACAGTGCGTTGATGGTGCTTCTTGGGAACGCTGTGTGCGATCGCAATGAAGAATAGATCTTAATTTAGAGAGGATAGAAACTGAGGGTGGGTTAAACTTATGCCAGCAGGGGGAAAGGAGTATCAAATCTTTGAAAATGGAAGAAACGGCCGGGGAAAGGTCGGTGGGGGTACTTCCCCCCATCCTCCCTCTCCTTGGAGAATTGATTAAAAAAATTAATTAGGCGATGGTTTCCATTCCATTTGTCAAGTCTCTGTTCACATTCCATCCTTCCGTCTTTCCTTTTTTATTTTTATTATTTTTAAAGACAAAGGACACCCATAACATACAATCTAAGCAAAAGTAAAATAATTAAAATATAAGTGACCTTAACGAACAGGTTAACTTCTTTCTCTCGCACCGTTCTGCCTTTCTTTCTAAGACTGAAAAGACCGTTTGACGAGAGAGAGAGAGAGTGAGAGTGAGAGAGAGAGAGATGCTTACTAAGTTTTGGTCTTGTGAACATCAACAGGTAAGTGTACCATGCACAAACTTGCTCAACATAGTGACCATAAGATGCGGTCATTGCTCAAATCTTCAGTCTGTGAACATGGGAGCTTTGCTACCAGCTGCCATACCCATTCAGGGCCTCCAGGTAAACATAACGATTTTTTTTCTCAACTAAGAAAAATCAATATCAACAATGTTGGCGATGACCTGCTGTTGCTTTATCACGGTTGGGGCACCAAAGGCTAGGTGGTCGTGTCTTCAACCATTTACGTTGCAGGGAAGCGAACCCATTAAGTGGCCGGCCGGTTTTCGGTGAGGGTTCATTCGTCATAAAAAAAACGACGATGGGCGATAATCATAAACCTGAATGAAACAAAAAAGGTTCTCCGTTAGGGTTCCTTCGTCATAAAAAAAAAACAATGATGGGCAATGATCATAAACCTGAATGAAACGAAAAGAATAATGGTGGCGCTTTTCGTGTTTTAGTTTATCTGTTTTGTTTTTTTTCCTTCACAGATATAGTTATTATTATTATTTTGCTGCCTTACAATGGAAGTACTGGAAGATGATTACGTCGCCCCGGTTGACTGAGATATATACCCAAAAAAAAATTATAGAGGATGATTAAAAAGAAAAGTAGTCTCACCTCCGGATAAGAAAAACGAGACTAACAAAACCTTTATTTCTTCTGATTTGATGGGTGTCGCCTGAGCGATACCTCATTTTTTCGCGCACTAAAAACATTAAATGGATTGTGATTGATTGACAAGGGTATCGTGTTTAATTGCAAAATCTGCAGACTCATGCTTACAGCTCTCACCAATATGGAAAGGAATGTGGGTCGTCTTCCTCCAGATTCAACAAGATTCCCATGATGGGCCCTGAGATGGATGAAAAAAGGATGCTTCCTAACAAGCGTAATTCTCTTTTTCCCTTTCCCAGCTTTTTTTGACCGTCAATGTAGTAGTTTATGTAGACGCGGGCATTATAAAAATGAAGGCAGGATTGACAGGAAGTGCTGGCTTGATGGTTTTTTTTTTTGAATGGCAATCTGGGGTTAGGCAGATCCCTATACCAGTTATACAAACTATACAATTGGGTTTTAAACCTGCAACGTCCCAAGGTGACGTGCATTAGCTGCTCCTACCAGACAAGCAGAGCCCCGGTTGGTTGATTGGGTTTTCTTGTAAGCATGGTCTAGTGCCATAGTGTAGGTTTGGTTATTTCGCTTTGGCTTTTCATTGTTAACCAGGGATTTGGAAGTTCTGCTTACGCATATTTCTGACTCAGATATCCTTGTTCTTGTTCTTATTAGTATTTTAGATGGCACTTTTATAGTGTTCTCCCTTGAGTTTGAGAAAATGTACTCTTGAATTTTTTATTCATGGGATCTTAACTCTACAGCACGAGGTTGTTTTTCTTTCTGCGCAGCACCAGAAAAGCGGCAACGAGTTCCTTCAGCATACAACCGATTCATCAAGTGAGTATACAATCGATTGGTCTCTAGACTATTTATCAAGCGAGTATAGAACCGATTAGTCTGTAGACTATTCATCAAGCGAGTATAGAATCGATTAATCTGGAGACTATCTGACGGACGATTTGTATCGTACGGTCCTTATATAAGGGCAATCTAGCCGTTGTTTCGAATTGGAGCGGGGACCTTTTTGTCCTTGACTTGGAATAGCCTATATTTTTGTCATGTAGCATCGTTAAAGCATTCTGATTAATACCTACTTTTGCAGGGAAGAGATCCAAAGGATAAAAGCCTGTAATCCGGATATCAGCCATAAGGAAGCGTTCAGCACTGCTGCAAAAAATGTAAGATCCGTCACGCGTTTTCTCGTTACAAATAATGCTGCAAGCTTGCGCATTCCCCATATAATGCACTAGGACTTCATTATTTTATTGCATCATCACCAAGAAGAGGTATGGGGAACCGGTCTGATCAACCAACAAAAAGAAAGAAAACCCATGCATTTTTCATCACCCCTAAAAAGCAAAGTGAACCAAACATGAAATTTAATCTCAAACTGGAACAACTCAACTGGCCTTCCGACTCGGGCAGAAGAATGAGTTGATCCACAATTCTTCAAGAATATAAACGCTATACAGTCATTGCTGTTATTTTTTAATAGTCCCTATTTTCCCAGAAAAGGAAAAGACAACCAAGTTTGCTTCCCCAAGAATGAGAGAATAAATTGAATGCCTGGAAGGAACTAATAATTGTGATACATCTTGTTGAAGATCGTGTTTTTCTCTTTCCTTTTTCGATAGGCATGAACATGATTTAACTTTCATGGTCTAAATTTAGATATTACGAACGTCAAGCCCACTATGGCAGAGGCATTTCTCCTTAGATAGTTCCAGACCCCTAAGAGGAGGAAGAGCTCAGACTCTATACAGTACCCACAACATATGAGCAAGAAAATCTAAGGATGTCCATTCCTTATCTTTGGCCAAGCCTATGCCTGCAATCTTCACATAACAAGCATGCTTGAAGAGAAATCCTTTCCCTCCCATTTGTCCAGTTTTCTAGGATAAATGTAGGATATTTGATAAACTGCTGCCCCTGAAATTATCGCAGTAGCAGTAGTCGTAGTATCAGTATCAAGTTCGAAATTAAGAATCATGTCCAAATATTGCAGAGGTGCCACTTTTACATCTGCCTATCTGCGTATTAGTGAAAAGATGTTGGTTGTTCATGTGGTTGCAAAAGAGTTCTTTGCAACTTTTCACACTCCATCACAGGTTACGTAGCTTGACTTCAAAACGTAACGGTGTGCCTATATATCATCTTTTATAGTACTAATAGCTGAAGAGAATAAAATATAGAATGAAGAGAAAAATGAAGAACGATGGACAATGACTTCTAATACTTTTACTCAAAAAAAGCTCTTCACACTTGGATATCTATAATGACTCTTAGACTAAGCTTTTATAGCATTAGTAAGACCTTTCAAGATGTATTGAGACTCTAAAAGACTCTTAGAAACTTATACCTATTTAATAATTCTAGAAGACTCTTAGAAACTTGAACATACTCAATAATTTTAGAAGACTCTTAGGAACTTGTACATACTCAATAATTCTATAAGACTTAGAAACTTGTATATACTCAATAATTCTATAAACATTGTTCAAGTTTAGTTTATTCCCAACAATGCCTCTTCTAAATTAAACTTGCTCTTTACACCCAATCTTTCTGTATTTCTCTTGAAGACTTGTCCACTTAGTGGCTTCGTGAAAATATCTGTCATCTGATCTTCTGTTCTGCAGTACTTCACATGAACATCACCTTCATTCACAAGTTTCCTCAGAAAATGATACTGAATCCGAATATGTTTCGCCCTTCCATGAAGAACTGGATCTTTCGCAACTGAGATAGTTGAGTTGTTGTCACAAAAAAGAGTTGTTGGCTTATTTTGCTTATGCTTCAAACTCTCCAAAATTTCATGCGACTAGATTAACTGACAATCTGCAAAAGATGCAACAATATATTATGCTTCCGTAGTAGAAAGCACAACAATTGGTTATTTCTTTGAGCTCCATGAAATTACTCCACTTCCAAGATTAAATACATAACCTGAAGTGCTTCTGCTATCATCAACACTCCCTGCTAAGTCACTATCAGTATAACCAATAAGGTTGACTGCAACATTAGTTTCATAAAAAATTCCATAATCGATAGTTACTTTCACATATCTTAGAATTCTTTTTGCAGCTTCTCAATGATTTGAATATGGCTTCTCCATGAATCTACTCACCAAACTGACATCATACATAATGTCAGGCTTTGTGGATGTATAGATTTCCAACCAAACTTCTGAACATAGTAGAATTGACAAGTTTTCCTTTACCTTATTTAGATAACTTCAAACTTGAAATGCATGAAGTCGAAACTGGATTAGCATTCTCCATCTTGAACTTCTTCAAGATCTCTTTTGCATAGCTCTCCTGCAAAATAAAAATTCCTTTCTTGGTTTGATAAACTTCAATACCAAGAAAATGATGCGATTCACCCAAATCTGTCATCTCAAACTCTGCCATCATTGAGTTCTTGAACTCATTCAATATCTGCACATCATTCTCTATGAAAATTAGATCATCAATATAAAGACTTACAATAATGAATCTTCCTTCCGAATTGACTTTGATGTAGAGAGTATGCTCATATGGACATTTCTGAAATCCACATTTTTTAAAATATGAATTGATGCAGCTATACCATGCTCTAAGTGATTGCTTCAACTTGTACACTTTCTTCTCTTCCCCTTCCTTGACAAACCTAGGTGGTTGGTCAATATAGACTTCTTCATTAAGAACACCATTCAAGAACGCATATTTTACGTCCAATTGAAAAAGATTCCAATTATTCTGAGCCGCAAGAGAAATAATTAAATGAACAATCTCAAGTCTTGAAACAGGATCAAATACCTCTGTAAAATCTTCTCCTTCTTTTTGCTTGTACCCTTTTGCTACCAGCCTTTCCTTGTGCTTGTTGATAGAGCCATCCAGATTCATCTTTGTCTTGTACACCCACTTTACTCCAATAGAACTTTTGTGTGGTGGTAAATCTGGAAGCTCCCATGTATTATTGTTTTTCAATTGAACAAATTTCTTCTTTCATGGCTCTCCTCCATTTTCCTTCTTGACATGCATCATCAAAAGAAATTGGATCTTCACCTGCAAAGAAGGCAAAAAATATGACATCATTCTGACTAACTTCTTCTGTGATGTCATATAATTCTTGGATGATTATCATTTTTCTAATAGGGTTGCTCGATGAAGAACTTGGGGAAGCAGGAGAATTTCCTCCTTGGGCACCATTTTTATTATTTTCAAATGCTGGATCATTCTCTTCTTCTTCAATCTGAAAAGGAAAGATAGACAAATTTTCTTTTTCAGATTCCAAGTCTTCAAATATAAAATTTTTATCAAATTGAACATCTCGACTGATCACAATCTTCTTTGTCACCGGATTGTGCAGCTTGTAAGCCTTGCTTCTTTCGCTGTAGCCTATGAAAATATACTTCTATGATTTATCATCCAACTTGTTTCTCATAGCATCTGGAACATGAGCATAAGCCACGCTTCTGAATACCTTAAGATAGTGAACACTAGGCTTTGAACCATACCATGCTTCATGTGGTGTGCAATTTTTCAAGCTTCTTGTTGGTGATCTATTAATAAGATAAACTGCACAATAAACAACTTCTGCCCAAAATCTTCTTGACAACTTCTTCTTCTTAAGAATGCATTTGACCATCTTTTGCAATATTTCTCAAACTCATTTAAAAAATATTCACCTCCGCGGTCAGTCCGTAAAGTATTGATTTTCAGCCTAGTAAATGTTTCAACTTTCGCCGAGAAGTCTTTGAATTTCTGAAAAGCTTCAAATTTTTCGTTGACATAATACACCTAAACTTTTCGTGAGTAATCATCAATGAAAGAGATAAAATAACGATTACCTCCCAAAGATGTTACCATCATCATACCACAAAGATCTGAATGAATAAGCTCCAAAGGTCATGTTGCATGCCATGATGATTGAGGAGGAAATGATTTTCTGTGTTGCTTTTCAAGTTGGCATGCTTCATAAACTTCATCAAGATGATCAATTTGAGGCAAGCCTTTGACCATCATCTTCTTTGAGAGCAGCTTCAAACTTCCATAATTCAAGTGTCCATATCTATCATGCCATAGCTTAGAAACTCCATTATCAATACTAGTAAAAGAAGTCATATTTTTATTTTGAAGAGTGAGTGAAAAAAGATTATTTGAAGCAACTCCAACCCTTGCAATAACTTGCTTTTTCTTTGACAAGTAGCAAGCCATGTCATGAAAATGAATGTCGTATCCCTTCTTCAAAAGATGCCCCACACTGAGCAAATTATTTTTCAAACCAGAAACAAAATAAACTTCAGACATTTTCTCTATTTTTTCTGATTTTGTTTTGAACTCCATTTCACCAACACCACTAATTTTGTAAGCATTTCCATCTCTTACTTTAACTTCTTTATAATTAGATTCAAACAATTTAGAAAATAAATTTTTGTTACCTGTCATATGCTTGCTAGCACCACTGTCTATATACCAGACATCATGAAGATCTTCACCATGAGACACAAGCAATAAAGTGTCATGATTTTGCTATTGGTTTTTGTTTTTATACACCAAACAAGCATCACGCCTTTCTTCCTCCTTGTACCAGCAATCACTTGCCATATGACTAAGTTTGTGACAATTATAACATTCAAAATAGCTACGACCTCTCCCTCTTTGTGAGCCTTTAAAATTTTGATTTTGATTCAAACCATTCTCCTTGCTTGAATAATCGCCTCTTCCACAAGCATATGAGCCTCTTCCTTTAAAGCTTTCACTTCTTTTACGACCACGTCCTCGACCTCTTTGATTTTTGAAATTCTTCTTCTTCTCATTTAAAGACAATTTCGACTAGAGTGCTTGATCTAAAACTACTTCTTCTTCTTTTTTATTAGCCTTTCTTCATGAGCTTGCAACGAGCCCGTAAGTTCATCAATGATCATGGTAATCAAGTCCTTTGATTCTTCAATGGCTACCACAATGTAGTCAAATTTTGAATCCAAAGAACAAAGAATTTTCTCAATGACACGAACATCTATAGTTTCACTATTTTTTTTAATTGGTTAGCTATAGACAATACTCATGAACAATAATCAGAAACTGATTCCGACTCCATTTTATACAAACCTTCAAACTTTCCTCGAAGAGTTTGTAAACAAATCCTTTTTACCTTTTCACCTCCTTTAAATGAACTTTTCAAAATCTCTCATACTTGCTTTGAGGAAGTAGCACACGCAATCTTCTCAAAAGCAACTTCATTTGAGGTTACTTCTTGGTAGATTACCACAAGAGCTCTCTTATCTTTCTTTCTTGACGCTTTTAGACTCTCTCTTTGAGCCTGTGACATTTTTTCTTCATTTTCAACTTCAACGTAGCTTTTTTTAACTATCTCTCACAATTCTTGAGATCTAAGAATAACTTTCATTTGGATACTTCAATTGTCATAATTTTTTTTTGGCTAATTGAAGGACGAAAGGAAGAGGAATAGAGTTATTCATTTTAATTGAACAAAGCTCTGATACCATTTTGAAGAGAATAAAATATAGAATGAAGCAAAAAATAGAGAATGATGATGGAGAATGACTTCTAATATTTTTACTCAAAAAAGGCTCTTCACACTTAGATACCTATAATGACTCTTAGACTAGGCTTTTATAGTACTAGTAAGACCTTTCTAGATGTATTGAGACTCCAAAAGACTCTCAGAAACTTGTACCTATTTAATAACTCTAGAAGACTCTTAGAAACTTATACCTATTTATTAATTCTAGAAGACTCTTAGAAACTTGTACATACTCAATAATTCTAGAAGACTCTTAGAAGCTTGTACATACTCAATAATTCTAGAAGACTCTTAGAAATATATATATATATATATATATATATATATATATATACTCAATAATTTTAGAAACATTGTTCAGGTTTAATTTATTCCCAACAATAGCAGTAGTATAAGTCTTCGTGGTTGCAGAACTCACTGATGTTTTTTTTTTTGGTGAAAATCTTGTATTTTCATTAAAGCTATTAAAAAGGAGTATAAAAATATCATCATTTACGATGAAGAAAAGCCATACAACAAAGGATACAAGCAAAGTAATCCATGATTTTTTCAAACTTGTCAGATATTATCAACACCATATCTCATAGCGCCTACTTTAGCAAGAATTTTAGCAGTTGGGCTCCACAGCTAAATGAAGGGTATGAAAGCAATGGACAGAAGGGTGAAGTCCTCTAGGTTCATGTGAAAATTCAGGGAATATTGGTTTCACCTCTAGTAGCCTTCACATATTTGCAAAATCTGCTTCGATTCCTAGAGATTCATTTATTATTATTTTTTTGGAATTAAGAGATTCATTTATTATAGCACAAATTTTAACCCCATATGCAGCCTCTGAACAGTGGCATCAACGTAGATTTGTTTGTCATTGTTGTCATAAACATGAACTTTGGCATCAATGTGAATTATTGTTGTATAAAGCATTCAATGCCTCTATGCAAAGTTACCCAAAAGTTAGCATCTCATCAGTGTAAAGCTATATTCCATTTTGTAGATCACAAAGCTGATTTATACTTCTATATTTCAAGTAATTTTTAAGAATTTCTGGTATCAGAAGCTAAGAATTTACTAAAATGCAAAGTCTATTTCTTGCCAATAAAAAAAGAGCTAAGAATTTTATAATTGCACAATGCTTTTAATCGATTAGTTCATCAAAGGCATAATAAAGGAAACAGATTTAATCCTTCCTTTGGAGGTTCTGAAGCTAATGTTAAAAAACACTGAGAAGTAATGAGTAAGACTGATGTGTTGCTTTAGAAATCAAGTTAGAAATTTCAAGTGTACACGTTTCACAACTATGTTCAAATGCCAAATTTTCGAAATGCTGGAGTATTTCAATTGAAAGAAACAATGTTTCAAAAATGGTCAGCACTTAAAAGAAGTTTGGAGAAAGGATCACAATATTTTTTTTTAAAGGTCAAATTGTTACATTCCAAATTTTTACTCCTTCCACTATTTCAAACTTTGGATAGGATAAAGGTTCCAACACCCAGGGTTTGTAAGAGAGAGCTGGATATGTGGTTGCACTTTCACAACCGAGAATCTCAGGTTTGAGCAGTGTTTATTCCCCAGCTTGCCAATCAAACAGTGAGAAAAAGAAAAGGTCCTGACACCCTTTTTACCTTATGATGGATGAAGTCAATACAGTGTTTATAGTAATCTTGTTCAATTCCAGAACCTATGTGAGTTAAAGAATCCAATAAAGGTGTTGAACTTTTGGTTGATTGTGTAAGTGTATAGATGAAAAACAATAGGATACATTTTTTTTTATTGGCAAGCTGGGTTAGGCAGACTCTGACCAGATCACAGCAAAGGATTCGACATTACATTATAAATGATTTGGATTAGGATACCCCTCTGGTGGTTTATCCTTCCAAATCTTATCATAGTTGGTAAAACACAATTTAACAAGACAACAAGAAATATAATTATAATCCTTGTCCACCTTGTAGCATTTAATCCTAAAGAATCGAAAAATGATATTGATATGCCAGTTGTGGTTATGATGTCGATTCAGGCACCCTATCTTTCTTTTGATCTGACTAGGAAAATCACATCCACTTTTGCCCATCTTCGACCCAAACCTCTAACTTTCCAATAAATAGCTATCATTGTATTGAAGATTTTCTTCTGGTCTGTAGACTCCAACCGCTCTGGTCTGACATTGATACTACATACACCCAACTGGAGCTGAATTCAAGATTTGGTCAATATGTCACTCTTTGATACCCTTACCCATCAGCCCACATAGTTCACTTAAATCTTGAGAGCAATGGTTGGAACTTGATTTTTTTTTCTATGTATTTTGTCCTCAAGTGCCAAAACCGAATGACCCACACTTTAGATTGACTTTGAGTCCGTTTCCTATGACTTTTAGAAGGCAATGAGAGCAATGGAGTGGGCCCCCGCCTTAATGGTATCTTTTTTTATAGACTTTCCTTTAAACCGAGACTTAACTATCTCCTTGTCACTGTTTGAATTCACATATTCTGGAGTAAAATTGGACTCTTCTAAACTTGCCTTAAAGATGAAAGGCAATTTAGAATGGCCCACTAAGGAAGAAGTGTTAATCTCAATTAATGTAGGACCTGGTAAGGTAAGAGTTTAATTTTTACAACATTGGAAACAACTGGCTCACAAGAAACCAGCCGCCCAGCTTTTTCCGACGAACCCTCCATGGACACCACTTGAAGATTTGAAGCTAACATACTTCGCTCACTATCATAAACAGTCAACTGCATGTTATGACACTGTGACTGAACATTATCTGGTCCTGAATGTGTTGGCACACCAGAACTGAAAACAATTCCACCATTGTTTTCATCTACTACCATACCTTCACCAGAATTAATATTAACATTCTGATTTGACTCAAGTTTATCAAGGTGGCCTTCTAGAATATTCTCTGTTTGATTTTGATTTTGATCTTGCTCTTCCAAGATTGAAAATTGATCAACTTGAGTTGAAGTAGTTTTGGGAACCCAGTTTTGACCAGCCTTTTTCCTTCTTACAGTTCTCCACCCATCATGATTTTTTGCTTCCTCCTTAACATGACTTGAATTCATCTTCTTCCTAGGATATGAGATCCAACTTGATATGTCGAACAAATTTTAGCATATCCTTCATATACAAGACTAAGTTCACCAGAATAGTCTTCTCCAAGATTAAACTCAATGCTTTCAATAAGATCTGAATTAACTAGAACTTCAATAAAAACAATCAGATCTTTCTTCTTTCTGTGTTCTACAGCAAGTAGCTTTGCCTGAATCGCCCCGATATAAGACAATACAAATCATTTCTCCAAGCCGCAGGAGGCAAATGAAACACTCTCACCCATAAGGGTACTACATGCAACCCATGAAACTTAGGGATGCCAGATCCGTCCCAAGGTTCCATGAGTAGTGTTCGTCCAGCAATAGTCCAAGCTCCCTTGGATCTCACCATCGTCAAATCCTCCATAGAATCAAAGGAGACAACAAACTCACTATTTGGCAAAG
This sequence comes from Nuphar pumila, assembly GCF_984573655.1. Lineage (NCBI taxonomy): Eukaryota > Viridiplantae > Streptophyta > Magnoliopsida > Nymphaeales > Nymphaeaceae > Nuphar > Nuphar pumila. Next base: position 127,633,260 of record NC_143257.1, on the reverse strand, counting down.
AAGCAAATATAGGCTTCTTACCAATCTTCCAACATAAAATAAGTTATTTTTCATAGAAGCTTCTTTCCATTGGTTTGAGATCCCACCGACAAACCAATAAAAACTTAAAATCCTTCATCATGTCGTCATAATGCTGTTTTTTTTTAAGGAATGTCTTCATAATATTGATTTGGAATCGAGATTATCATCTTACCTCCTCCTAAAGGAGGGGGAAGATCCTTGTTAGGAGATGGACACAAAGAGCATTCCACAACAACAACCCATGAAAGAAGCTGACTACCATTAGAAGAAGAAGGAATCTCACCCAGATCATAATCACCATCTGATGCTTCTGTCATCTGGAAGCAGATCAGGTCATGCTGAACATGATCGTTTTTGCTCATGCTGACATCGTGGCCATCCGATTTGCATTTTAAAAAGCTCAAAAGTCAACAAAACCACGTGGCATTCATCCAAACTGCAAACAGACGGACACGATGTCAGCACGAGCAAAAACGCTCATGTTCAGCATGACCTGATCTGTTTCCCTGTCATCGTCCTCTCTTTGGTCTAGACAGATACCATCATGAGAGAGATAGAGAGCATTTGACAAATAAACTTGATTGACACAGGACACGACATTCTTGTGTAATTTGTGGAGTATTTCTGTGACGTAGGTCTCCAAATAGTTTCAATAAGATACAATTGT